>NC_048219.1:146999257-147079163 GCF_002007445.2 Ailuropoda melanoleuca
GATTCAGATTTTGAGGTGCCTAGATGACACAGTGGGTTGAGCATCCGACTCTTGGTTTCAGCTCAGGTTGTGATCTCAGGGTTGTAAGATTGAGCCCTGCATCAGGCTCTGTGCCCAGTGTGGAGTCTGCTTGAGTTTCTCTCTCCATCTCTCTCTGCCCCTCCACCTGCACTCTCTTTCTCTCTCTCAAATAAATAAATAAATCTTAAAAAAACAAAAAAAGGATTCAGATTTCGCCTGGGTGACTCAGCTAATTAAATGTAAGCTCTTGATTTTGGCTCAGATCACAATCTCAGGGTCGTGAGATGGAGCTCCATGCTGGGTGTGGAGCCTGCTTAAGATTCCCTCTTCCTCCGTGCCTCCCCCTCTCCCTCTCTCTTAAAAAAAAAAATTCAGATTTCCTAAGTTTCAAGTTTCTTAGTTTCTCAATTCCATATGCAGGAGTGAGGTGGCCTTCTTGTGGACATGCAGGCTTAAGGAATTTATACAAATGGTTTGTTTCTGACCCAGAAGTCTGTGCTTTGATGTTGAATCCTAGGACAGGGAGGGGATCAGCAGAGTCTCAGTGTTTTCCCACTCACTCTGCTCCCTCTACTCTTATCTCCTGCACTTTCTAATCAACCGGACCTAGAATGGGGTCAGTTTTCTTCCACTTCCTGTGTTGATGGGATCTCCATTATACAAAACATCATGACAAGGATTACCAATCTAGTCTTTCTAAAGGAGATATAAAGTAATTTAGAGAATCCTTTTGCTCTCTTCTTCTCCAAAAAAAGTTGCTAAATTTTGGTGTCAAAAGCTGAATGTTAACACTATTCATCCTCTTTGCATTCTCATTTGAACAATTCTGTATCTCCTTTAGGCAAATTTATTGGCAGAATGAAAGAAAGATTAGTATAAGGAAGTGTAAAGCAGAAAATCTTATGAATGTCTTTTGAAAGTCCTCTCAAAACTATTGCTGAGTGACTCCTCTTCCCCACTAAAGAATCATTCTGTACATTGTGGTTGAGTTTGGTAGTATTCACTTTGCCCAGAATGCTTCTTCGTGGTATTTAGCTATTTTAAATCCTACATTCCTGTCTCTTTAAAAAGCTCAGGGTCTTCCATACCAGGTAAAGGAACTGAATAGAAACCTATTGAGCCTTCACCAACACATTCTTATACGCATTTGTACATACACAGCTCCCTCCAGCCATATCTGAGAGCTGGAAGATAAATCTTCCTCAGATTCTCAATGTCACAGTCAGTTCCTCTAAGCACAGCTTAGACTGGTTGAAAAGCAGCTGAAAGAGAGAGCACACTGTCTGGCAATGTAAAAAAGTACATTTTATTTCTATTTTGACAAGAGTGTCACTTCAGAATTTCACCGGGATGAAGTTGGATTAATTCTCCCCATTTATGTGTGGTATTCAAAGTAGAATTCACATTAGGAGTGAAACTTTCTTTATGGACTCCAAACTGCATTCTTTTTCTGGGCCTAAAGCAAATCAATTCATTTTTTCAGGGTGGAGATGGGGGAGGTCAGGCAGTCCATCCACCAACAACATTGAATCACCTTCTCCCTTCTCTTCTCTGGTAACCAAAAGAAAGTCATTTGAGTACTTATTATTGTTCTCAATTTATCTCAATTCAAAGTATTGATCATTTACTAAGCAATTAGTATGGGCTGAACATTGTGTGGAATATTAAATAAGTATCTGAAGCCCATAACCTTGTTGTGTCAATTTGACCCTTGAACGGAAAACAATATAAGGCAAAATAAAAAATGTGCCCAAATATACAGTAAACCAAAAAAGATGAAAGTGTTTATCTATACAAATACTTGCATCCAAAGTTCATAGCTCCTTCACTTGTAATAACTCCAAACCTAGAACAACCTATATTAGTTACTGATTGCCCTGTAACACATTTCTCTGAAATTTAGTGACTTAAAACAACAAACATTTGTTATATCATAGTTTCTGTGGATCAGAAATTTGAGAGCCACTTAGCTGGGTGGTTCTGGGTCTGGATCTCCCATGGGGTTGTAGGGAAGGTGTAGGGGGGCCACAGTCATCTGAAGTCTGGACTGAAATTGCAGGATTTGCTTCCAACATGGTTCACTCACATGGTTCTTGACAGGAGACTAGTTTCTCATTCCATGGGCTTCTCCATAGGGCTGTTTGAGTTTCCTCACAGCATGGCAGCTGGCCTCCCCCAGAGAAGACAATCCAATAGAGAGCAAGGAGGAAGTCCAAAATCCTTACATGACTAGTTTCAAAAGTTACATGCCATCACTTCACTTCTGCTTTATTCTATTCATTAGAATTGAGTTGCTAAGTCTAGTCCATATTGGAAAAGAGAGGAAATTAGACTCCACTTCCTAAAGAGGGTAGTAGCAAAGAATTTTGTGGACTTATTTTAAAACCATCACACAACCTAAATGTCCATCAACAGGAGACTCCCTAAAGAATTTCTTTGCATATCACACAATGGAATATTACTCCGCAATAAAAAGGAATAAAGTTTTGAAACATGTAACAACATGGATGAATGTCAAAATAATTGTGCTCAGTGATGGAAGGTAGACACAAAAGAAGACATACTGTAGGATTTCATTTATATAAACTGCTAAAAACTGCACACTAAGCTATCTAGAGAAAATAGACTGGTGATTGCCTAGGGACTGGGTTTGGGGGGATGGAGTGATGAAGGGAGGGAGGGGGACTTCAAAGGAACACAAAAAACTTTTGGAGGTGATGGATATACTCATTATCTTGTTTGTGGTGACAATTTCAGAGATATGTCAATATGTCAACATCATCAAACTGTAGGCTTTAATATGTGCAATTTATTTTATGTCAATTATACTTTAATAAAGTTGCAAAAAATTTATGGTAAAGACAAAAAAATTTTTAAGTTCACATCCCAATTATATTTCCTAGAACTTTATTTTTTAGCTCTGTGTCTTTAGTCACCAAATGTAATTAATAAGTCTAGGACTTTCATCCATCGCAAGATAGTTTTTGGCGTGGAAGGAACATATTAACCTCTCTCACATCTGTGTATTCTTGTAACTTAGCATTTATCAAGGCATAGTATAACTGAGTATTGCGGAATTAAAAAATAGCCCTAGATTCCAGCTAGGCCATGCCGTTTTCTTGCAGAACATAACATTTTCACCAAAATCATAAGAGATCCCTCTGTGGCTAATCCACCTAATGGATTAAAACAAAAATAGGGACCCTCCATAATCCCTCTGAACACAAACAAAAATAAGAATACCGTGCTAACCATAAACATGGTCATATATCCCCCCCCCTTTTCCAGCTTATGTGAATGACTGCTGCTTCTTTACCAATGACCGATTCCATGCCTCCTTCCTCCTAGGTAAAAATTATTAAAATACCCAATCATAGGGGCGCCTGGGTGGCTCAGTCCTTAAGCATCTGCCTTTGGCTCAGGGCGTAATCCCAGAGTCCTGGAATCAAGCCCCATGTCAGGCTCCTCTGCTGGGAGCCTGCTTCTTCCTCTCCCACTCCCCCTGCTTGTGTTCCCTCTCTCGCTGGCTGTCTCTCTGTCAAATAAATAAATAAAATCTTTAAAAAAAAATCCAATCATAGAATCGCTCCCAACTTTCTGACAGCACCGAATCTAGAGCAAATCCCTGTTTCCTTGAACCTTCCCCAAATTATCTAACATCCTACGACATGTCACCCAAACACTCTTTGAGATTCCCTTTTGTTCTCCATGGTGTAAAGTCTCCCTGCTTGCAGCAAATAAGAAATCCAATTTGGTTTGAATACAGGTGTATTGCTGTGGTGTTTCACTGTTGGGCATCAAAGCATTTATATATTTGATGTTTCTACTAGACACTAAAGACTTAGAGATCTGGGACTTTTATCTATCATCTATCTATCTATCTATCTATCTATCTATCTATCTATCTATCTAACGATTTTGGCACACCCAACACCAAGCATGGTGCCTGACTAGGTACCAAGTACATGTTTGTAAGATAAATGAATGAATGTGTATTTTATGATTGAAGGCATGCCCTTTAACAAATAAAAGAAGTTGTTTTACCAAAACATATTATTTCTCATCAAAGTGTTCTGCCAGTCAGGCTCTGACTGAGTTTGCTTTTATATGTGAAGGCACTCCTGTGGTTTTCATGTTACTGCCTTTGGCCAGTTTCCACCATCAGCAGAGCTTATGTCTTCGTTTCTGAAGTGACGGTGGCTTGTATTGTGCCTCCACAGTTCCTCATGATCCTTACCATTCCCAGCATGCACGGCTACATAGCCCACCAGGTGTGAGGATGCTGTTATCCCAACTGTACGTTACCAGAAATAAATCACAGTAGGAAAGCAGATTAGGGCAGTTTAAAGTGTGGGAAAGAGAAGCTATGAAAAACTAGAAAGAAAATTGATTTCTAACTACAGTTAGACCTCACACTTGTTTTGACTTCATGGATGAATCAAAGTCCAGTATAGCTGTCCTTTCTCTCCAGGATTTGTTGCTATCTGTAGATTTCCAGAGCCCTCTCAAAGGTAATCTTACGGATCTTCCTGTTTTGTGTTTCAGTAACACCCTATTCAAAGTAGAGTAAAAGGTGCTAGTTCTCCTCATGGCCCTTATCTCAATTTTGTCCCGTGTAGCAGAGTGGTTAAGTACTCACGTTTTTGCATCAGAAAGTCATGGATTGGAATCCTGGATCATCAACTTCCTGAATATGTGATTTTCATGTCATTTAACCTTCTTCAATCTTAGTTTTCTCACCTGTGAAAAAGGGATATCAACAGTAAATACACTGTAGACTTGTAAGAATGAAATTTGATAGTATATAAAAAACCTACCTTGGCAGACAAGTTATAAATTGTAGCTATTATTAATGCAATTAGCGCATTATTTTTCATTAGCATAAATTGCATTTATAAATCTAAGGTGAAAATTGGTTACTATATACTATGCAATATTATGTTATATAATACATTATTATTTTATATATTATAGCATATAAACTAAAATATAATGGTTTCTATTACAGGATTTAGATAAACTTGTTATTTTAGTAATAAAAACTTTGCAAAACCAGTTTGTGTATATTACATCTTGCCTGAAATAAACTTCTAAATTTAGAAAAATAGAATAAACTCTTTGTAATACCTATCACAGAGGGAGTTTTCATGATTAAACTGGAAGACTTTCAAGGCTCCCTGTTGTCAGAAAGAGAAGAGTGCATTTGATAAACTGGAGCCGAACTACCCAGCCGAGCTGCTCTCAAATTCCTAATCCACAGAAACTACAAGACATGTAAACAGAAACAGAAAGACAAGAAGGAATTCTGCTTCCAGTCAGATTTATCCTCTGTCTAAAACAACCAAAAAAGGAAGGGGAAAAAAAAAAAAGGAAAGGAAAGGAGGAAGAAAGAACAAATTAAAGAAAAATAGACAAACGGAATGTATAAAAAAATAAAAACAGTTTTCAGTTTTCAAGATGCTGGCTGTCAGGCGCTGAAAGTCAGGGGCCGCTAAGCGGCAAGAAGCAGCAGCGCGGCGACTACATTGGCTTGCTGCCCGCAGAGGTCTGGGCTGTGGCAGAGACGGGTAGAATCTGGCGGACTCCCTGAGTGGAGAAGATGAGTCTGAGTTAGGACACCAAGGAAGCTAGGGTTTCCAGGCCAAGAGCCCTGGAGAGGAGAGCACCAAACAGAAAGAAAACCTTATGGGCGCCTGGGTGGCTCCATGGGTTGAGTGGTCAACTCTTGATTTCAGCTCAGGTCAGGATCTCAGGATCGTGGGAGAGAGCCCCACATCCGGCTTATGCTCAGTGCTGAGTCTGCTTAAGATTCTCCCTCTCCCTCTGCTTCTCCCCCCTGTTCTCTCTCTCTCCCTCCGTCTTGGAAATAATAAATAAAATCTGAAAAAAAAAAAAAAAGAAAAAGAAAACCTTAGAGATTTACTGCATGTTCCCCTCCTGTATCCAGTGAGTACTGATTGGTGCACGTACCTAATAACAGCTGCAAAATACATGAAACAAAACAGCGAGAAATAGACAAATCCAAAATTTTAGTCAGAGATTTTAATACTTTTTTGATAATTTATAGAACACATAGGCATAAAGTCAATAAGGATATGGAATATTTGAACAATACTACCAAACTGACCCGAAAATTGAGGAAGGCATCACCCAACAACAGTGTGACACACATTATTTTAAAGTTCACATATACATTTGCCAAGATAGAACATATTCTGGGCCTAAACCAAGTCTCAGTAAATTTAAAATTATTAGACTCATACAAAGTCTAATTGAATTGGAGATAAAAAACATAAAGAGCTCTATCAAACATTTGATAACTAAATAACACTTTTAAATGACACATGGATAAAGTTTATGTTTTAAGTAGACTCTATGCCCAGTGCGGGGCTTGAACTCACCACCCTGAGATCAACAGTCAGATGCTCTACTGACTGAGCCAGCAAAGTGCCCCTGGATAAAGTTGTAAAAACCAAGAAAAAATACAAAGTATTTGAACCGAATGAAGATGTTACTATCAGAATGTACTAAAGCAGGATATACATACAAGCAATCAGTGACCTCTGCTTCCATCTTAAGAAACTAGAGAAAGAAGAACAAATGAAATTTGAAGTAAGAAAAGAAAGGAAATAAATGATATAGAGACAGAAAACAATAGAGAACATCAATGAAATAAAAAGCTGGTTCTTTGACAAGATAAATAAACTTGATAAAACTCCTGCCAGACTGATCAGGAAGAAAGAGAAGACACAGATGATCAATATTCAGGAAGGAGAAAAGTGACATCACTATAGATTATGCAGATAATAAAAGGATACTAAAGGAATATTATGAACAGCATTATACCTATAAATTTTACCACTCAGATGAAACAGACAAATTCCTTGAAAGTTACAAACTACCGAAACTTATTCAAGAAGAAACGAACTGAATAGCTTTTAATTTATTGAGAAATTGAATTTGCAGTTAAAATCTTACCTAAAAAAATAACCAAACAACAAAACTCCAGGCCAAGATAGTTTCACTGGTGAATTTTTCCAAACTTTTAAAGAAAAGATAATACCAGCTCTACCCAAACTTTTCCAGAAAATTGAAGAGGAGGGAATACTTTCCAACTCATTCTATGAGGATAAAATTGCCCTGAGATCAAAAGGAGATGAAGACATTATACACAAAAAAATTATAAACCAATGTTCCTCATGAGCATGGCTGTAAAAGTTCTAAAGAAACATTTAGAAATTAAATATACCATTATATAAAAAGGTAAATACATCAGTAGCATGCGGGGTTTAATACCTGGAATGAAAATTTGGTTTAACATTAAAAAAATCAATCCATGTAAATTATCATATTAATAAACTAAAAAAAAGAAAAACCATGGGATCATCTGACTATAGCAAAAACATTTGGCATGTTAGTTACTGCTCTTACACGGTAACAATGATATAAATTGTAAGATGTTGTCAAGATAGTATACACTTGGCAGGACTACGTGTGTGTGTACGTGTGCATGCACGTGTGCACATACTTCACTTTTTGGTGTGTAAGATGCATATATCATGGTCCTTTGCCTTCAAATACTTCAGACTGTATTTCCTAAGAATACAGGTGTTCTCTTACATAACTACAGTACTGTTATCAACTTGAGTAAATTTAGCATTGGTATAACACTTTTACCTAACATAGCATCCATATTCCAATTTTGTCACTTGACTCAATAATGTCCTTTATGGCGTTTTTCCTCCTCCAGAACAGAATCCCATATATGGTCAGGCAGAGCATTTAGTTGTTGTGTCTCTTTAGCCTTCAGTTACCTGAAACATTTCTACATCTTTTCATTGTTTTTAATGATACTAACATTTAAAAAAAATATATATATATAGTCACCCCCCACCTACCTTTTCTAAATGGACTATCCTCACTGGGGGTTGACTGATTTTTCCTCATTACTTGATTCAGGCTATTCTTTTCTCCTAGATGGTGTTGCATCCTTCTCTGTGTGTCACAAAAGCAGGCACACGATGTCCTTCGGTCCCTCATAGCTGAGGTTAATTTTGATCATCCTCTCAAGATGTTGGATTTCTCCAAAAGGTAATTGCTGCTTTTTACTCTTTACAATTAATAAGTAGTCTGTGGGGATGCACTTTAAGACCAACCATGTAAATGTCTGATTTTTTATCAAAACTTCCTAGATTGAGTATTCATTGATGATTCTTGCCTGATGCAATCTTTATTATAGAATAATGATTTTCAACTCCAGGACTCCTGTGTTTACCAGTTGACATTCTGCTTTCTACCGTATGCAACAGCTTTCATTTTCCCTGCTCATTTGTATTGGTAAGAACTAATACATTACTATTTCTTTAATGGTTTGGAATTCATTACTTCATTATTCGCTGGTTATTTCCCCCAGAGTGACCCCGCAATTTGGCACCTGCGTCTGTGTGATGCACCTCATCGTTTTCTACTTTCTGGCAATATGTTCCAGGCTCATCTTGAATCTACCTTGCCCCAGCCCTGGAATCAGCGATTTCTTCAAGAAATGTTCCTTTTAAAGGAGAATGGCACTGGGGACCAAAACGTGGGTTTTAGATGATAGTCATTATATTTTGATACTTCTCCTAGTAAGTAAAAACTATTTTAGCACTACTGGAGCTGGGTTACCTGAGTCAAGTGTTGCCATTTGTTACTTCCCCTCTATTCTTCACTGTTTTAAAAAGCTTAGTTATATTTATAAAATAATACATATTCACTGTAAAAAGGAAATAAAACAACTGAAACAGATATGAAGAAGCAAAACAACAAACCAAAACCCCAAAACACTTCAATTCTCACCAACCTGCCCTTATTTCACATAAACATTGTGGCTTATCTCCTTCATAACTGCGTGCAGAGCTAAGGATACAGTGGGCGTAATCTGCTGACTAGATAAAGTGTCTTCTTCATTCTGCTTTAACAAGAAGGTTCCTTTGTCTGATCTTGGGGCAGGGAGGATGGCTACATGGAAGGGTGGGAGTGATTTACCAGTGGGAAACCGATGGCATGGTATGCCCCCAACCCTCACCCTAGTTAAGTAGGGGTTTATGTTTCTCAGCTATGGACACATCCTGATATACAATTGTTGGAGAAAAGGACTGAGTATTTTGTATTTGAAGGAAGGAAAGGCTAGGTGACTTAACTATGGGGGCTCTGAGGGGGGAAAGGAAGTTGGCATGCTTTAACTCCATTAGACAGGTGGTTAATGAGTGTCAAGTTCTCCAGAGATGTGCAGTGTTGGTCTCATGTTGAGGAGCCCTGGGTGATCAAAGAAGACACTGTGGCACAGCACGATATGAAGATGGTGTCGCGCTGCCCACCGGTCTCTCTGTAATGATTTTCCGTTTACCATGTACTAAGGATTCTTGTGCTTGAGCATCAGAGAGAACCCCAACAGGTCATCTGGTCACTCTCATAAGGGGGCCTCTAGTGGCTGTTATAGAACTTACAGAAGTCTCTCTCTATGGCACTTGATTAACTTCTAGCATTAAAAGAAAATAAAATATAATTGAACTCATACAACCATAATTTTTCACCACTTACTAAGTACCAGTCACTGTGCACTATAGTAAGGATTCAAATATGGAAAAAATCTACCTTATCACGTTTCATTAATATCATTGTCCTCATAGGTTTGGTACAAAGTGCTTTTGGAATACAGGAAAACCTGTATCCAAGTCAAAGGTGCAGGAGACACAAATTGGGGTGACTTAACAGTTCCCGGTTCTCATAGTGGCTGATTGATCCATCTGCCATCCTAATTAGTCATATAATTTCTGCCTGGAATTTGAAATGAGAGCATGGATAGAACTATTGGTCATAAGTCATCGTGAGGCAAGGCTCTAGAGAGAAGATCCAAAAGCTCTTGCTGCAGTATCTTGGAGCTATCCTGCTTTCTGCTCTCCCCAAGGCTGGGTTATTCAGGTCTTCCTGAAATTTCTGGAAGGTATCCAGTATCCTTCTTGTTTCCATATCTTAGCCACAATCCATTTCTGTCCCTTGCAACCTATGAAATTTACCAGGCACTGGAGGTTTCAGAGTAAAGGAAGCATTTGAACTGAGACTTGAAGGATAAACATAAATTTTCTAGATAGACATCTAGGCAGAATATGTAGATTTTCGATTTCCATGTTGGCTATTTGTCGGAGCCTGGACTATTTTCCTCCAGAATAGTCCCTTGGAATCTGGTCAGGATGAACAACAGGGACAAACACTACTGAGAATAAACATTTAAAGAATCTGAGAGAGATTATTATGTATTAAAAATATCTCTTGGGGCGCCTGGGTGGCACAGCGGTTGGGCGTCTGCCTTTGGCCCAGGGCGTGATCCTGGGGTCCTGGGATCGAGTCCCACATCGGGCTCCTCCGCTATGGGCCTGCTTCTTCCTCTCCCACTCCCCCTGCTTGTGTTCCCTCTCTCGCTGGCTGTCTCTATCTCTGTCAAATAAATAAATAAAATCTTTAAAAAAAAAAAATCTCTTTTCTTCAGCGATCCATCTACTTCAAGTTCTTGAGCAGATGAAAGCAGAAATGTATATTCTTGGTGTTGCCAGGTTAATACTAGTTATTTCATGCCAAGAGAAGTTTATATACACAAATTACATATTTTTTAAAAAACTATATTCTACATATCTAAAAATGAGGAAATTTAAATCATTTAACTGGAATACTCAAAACTGATCATTTATTTGCAAACATGACCTGTAAACTCAATAGAATACAGTAGTCTACTAAATACAGTTATTATAGAATGCTTAGGCAAAAATTTTGGCTCTAGTGAAGCTTATAAATGGATGATTACATTAAGGTCTTATTTGTTTATTACAGAGATTAGGTAAGCATGGAACCAAATCAATCAGTTGATTTATTTACCTTAATCAAATAAGAAGTCAATTAAGTTGAAGGGAAAAAAAGTCAATCATTTAGATAAAAAATAAATAAAATCAATGTTGAATTGAAAGTTCCTTTTTGAGAGCAACTAGGTTGGCATTGCTAGAAAGAGGTGCAGAATTGAGGATAAAAAGATGAAAAGTTTTTATCTCAGAAACTTTTTAGCAAAATCCTTTTGGTCTGGTCATTCTACTCAGAGGGCAACTGAATATTTCTGCAGAGGCTTCTGGGGATTGGGAGGAAGAAGAGACAGGATAGTGGAAAGGAATCCAGAATTTTATGTTTTCCCAGGGATACAATGGAGCACGTGGGAACTTGCTCTCCTTAGGAGTGTAACATCATGGTAGGAATTTGCCAAGCTAATCTAATTTTGCCATGTAATTCACAGATTTAAACACATCATCTCTCTTCAGACTCTCCAAAGAGACCTAAGGATTTACAGCTTTTTCTGTCTGAAGGACTTCGAGTATTTTCTGACCTAAATTCTTGGTCTATTGGAGATTACCTTGACAATTTCTTAAATTTAGGATTTGTGTGTCTAAAAACCCACAAGACTTCAAGGAGCTAACAAATTCTCAGGAGCCTCTTAACAGTGGGGTGCCCAAGCGCTTTGTTAACAGAGCAAGCAACTGTACAAATCTCACATCAGAATCCCATCAGAGAAATACAGCAGAGGACCAGGCGAAATTAAGTGAGACATCAGCTATCCATACTCAAATAGATTACGCCGATAGAATCAAGAAAAGTATTTGTCTTTAAATATTTAGAATTTTGTCTGTGTAGACACAAACTAAAGGAATCCATCAGCATGGCTTATCTTCAAAGCTCTCACAAATAAATAAAACCCAGGTTAGTGATGTAGATATCAAAAGATTTGGATATAATTTTGTTTTGAAATTTTGTTGCTTTTAAAATTTAGTTAGGAAGTCAAAAATTGATAATATATGCAGATGGTTGAAAATCCAAAAGTACCAATAAGCTTAACATTAAAAATAAGTCTCTGACCAATCTCCATTTCTTTCTACTCAAACATAATCTTTTGACATTTTAAGCTGTTTCTATTCTTTTTTAAAACGTTTATTTATTTAAATAATCTCTACATCCATGTGGGGCTTGAACTCACAACCCTAAGGTCAAGAGTTGCATGCTCCACCCACTGAGCTGGCCAGATGCCCCTGTTTCTTCTATTCTGAAGTCTGTATTTCTAAATGACAGACATGCTACTATTTCTTCAAGTTGTTAATTTTAGGCATCCTGTATGACAGATGTTGGCCTACCAGAAAAACTGTCTGAGGCAATAGAAAATGATGTCAAACTGAAATGAAGGATTAATGGGGAACGAGAGTGGTAAAAATAGTGTTTGAGTTCTGGGACCCAGTCACGCCTAAGTTTGCTTCACCTTTGAGACTTTACAGAAGTGAGCAAATAACGAGAAAGTCCCCTCTGACTTAGACAAATTGAAATTGGTTTCCACTCCTTATAATCTAATGTGTCCCAACGAATGCATTGCTGTTCTATGGGGTATATGTAGGATTTGGGTAGCAAGAGCTTGCCTTTATCTAAATGGAAATAAAATATGTTAAAACAAAATAAGGTATTGGAACTTTTATTTTTATACAAAACAAACATGATTCAAACTGGTCAAGCAAATCGTTACTTTCATAGAAATAAAAGGTTAAGGGATTAAACAGGGGCAACTGGACCTAGGTGTTCAAAAAAAAAGTCTTTAGAATCTGTCTCACTCTGTTTGCCCTCTCCTCTGTGGCTACATTGTCCTCAGGCAACGTCCTCCTGTGTGGTGTTAAGATTCCATTCGCTCTAATCTTAAATCCTATCAGCCTAAAAAGCCCTGAAAGAAAGAGAACTCTTCCTGGGTTGACTCAGCCTGGATCTTATACCCATCCCTGAACCAAATGCTGGGACCCAGATGACGGGTCGTGGTGGAGCCAGCCCTGGGCTTACCACAGGGACACAGTCAGATATGATTTTGAATGGAGTTTGAAAAAAGCACAAGTCAAATCTGGCATAAGAGGATTAGATGTGGAAAAAAAATCGGAACAAGGATAAACTAGTAAATGACCTTATAGAAAGGATATCAAGAAAGTAATGATAAAGTAGTAGAATTAACAAAGTAATGACAAAGAAAAAAAGATAGATAGGGGAAAGCAAAAATGCTGAGCCAGGCACCTCCCGTGCTGAAGCTGTAAAGAAAGCAAAATGGGTTTTGGGTTGTAAAGATCGGCTATCCTTTCCTGGACATGTGTTGAGACCATATGTTGAATGCAGACAGTGTTTTGATTGAGGTTAATTTCTTCTAGAAGATGCTTCTCTCATCTACCCAGAAATGGACAGTGAAGGAAATTTATACATTTACTGATCTATCCAAGAAGCATGCCTATGAATAATGGCCAAATGCGGGAATTGTGAACTAAATCACCATTTATTTGTAATAGAGAGGGAAAACATATTCATTGAAAGGAAGGGGTGAATATTTTCACTGCTCTGGAAATAAAGTTCTGATTAATTTATAGATTTAAAAGGCCACTCTGACTCAGCCTCATAATTTGAGTAATAAAACTCTTCTAATGGCTTTACAACAGATTTATAAAATAAATGAGCAAACTTAATCAAACCACAGTGCTTGGCAAATACAAACGTTTCTGTTGTCAGCAATTTAGTTCACCAATTGAGAGATTTAGCCGTGAATTTGGGTGGCTACATGCCTCATATTCCATGAATATATTAGCTTGACCTTCATAAATGCATTCTCTATAGTAGATTAAGAAGGGCATATCCTTAACAATCCGCTGAAGAAAAAAATTATTCTTCTTTTTTTATAATAATGAACAATTTTTTTGAAGTTCCATAGAGATATATATTAAATAAATTTTTAAACTCTCTAGGATATTATATTTAAAAGAGTCAATGTTTCACCATTTACTATCATTTTAGTTGACTGGAACAAATTTACACAAGTGTCTATTAGATGTTTTATGTATCTGTAGTTTTAACTTGGAGACTCTTACAAAGGGAGATAAGGTTATTGATTTATAATTTACATTTAAAAATTATAGAGGAGAAAGATTATTTAATTGTAGTCTATAGTCTGTAGTTGTTTCCTAGCAGAAATAGGCCCAGACTGTCAGAGGAGCTGTCTACAGGGAGGGAGAGGGGTCCTTTCTGCTCATCGGGCTCCAGTGGGGTTGACCTCATCCATATAGACCTCAAATTCATTCCATAAGTAAAAAGCTAATTATACATCATGACAGGGTGATGGACTTTGCGAATCTGATGGACATTATGACCTCTCCCCCCAGTAAAATACACATATTCTTGTACACATAGTATATACAACTTATTATTTTTTATTGAAGTATAAATGACCTACAATATCCTATTAGTTTCAGGTGTACATCATAGTGATTTGATATTTTTATGCATTACAAATGAACCCTATGATAAGTCTAGTTACTGCCACTGTGTAAAGTTATTATAATATTGACTATATTCCCTATGCTGTACATTACAAACCTATGACTTATTTGTTTTATAACTGGAAATTTGTACCCCTAATCCCCTTCACCTATTTTGTACCCTCCACCCCTCTAGTCCTTTTCTGGTAACCATCAGTTTGTTTCCTGTACCTATGAGTAATATTTCATTGTATAAATAAACACCGCATATTCTTTATCCATTCATCTGTAGATGGACACTTACGTTGTTTCCACATCTTGGCTATTGTAAATAATGCTGCGATAAACATAAGGGTGCACATATCTCTGGATTGGTGTTTCACTTTCTTCAGATAAATAGCCAATAGTGAAATTGATGGACTGTATTTTTTTTTAAAGATTTTATTTATTTATTTGTCAGAGAGAGAGAGAGAGAGAGAGAGAGAGAGAGAGAAACAAGGGGAGTGGCAGGCAGAGGGAGAAGCAGGCTCCCCTCTGAGCAAGAAGCCTGATGCTGGACTCCATCCCAGGACCCTGGGATCATGACCTGAGCTGAAGGCAGATGCCTAACCCACTGAGCCACCCAGGAGTCCTGATTGTATGGTATTTCTATTCTTAATTTTTAAAAAGATTTTATTTATTTATTTTAGGGAGAGAGAGCACGAGAGAGTGGAGGGAGGAACAGAGGGGTAGGGAATGAGAATCTGAAGCAGATTCCGCACTCAGCACAGAACCTTGATCCCACGACCACGAGATCATGACCTGGGCTGAAAACCAAGAGTCAAATGCTTAACCAACTGAGCCACGCAGGTGCCCCTCTGTTTTTAATTTTTTGAGGGGACTCCATACTGTTTCATATAGTGGCTGCGCCAATTTACATTCCCACCAATAACGGATGCGGGTCCCTTTTCTCCATATTCTCAACAGCACTTGTTATTTTTTGTCATTTTGATAATAGCCAATCTGAGCAGTGTGAGGTGATATCTTATTGTGGTCTTGATTTCATTTCCCTGATGATTAGTGATATCCAGAATCTTTTCAAGTGCCTGTTGGCCATCTGTAAGTCTTCTTTGGAAAAATACAAATCCTCAGCACATTTTTAAAATCAGTTATCTGTGTGGTTGGTTTTTTTTTATTTATTTAAATATTAAGTTGTGTAAGTTCTTTACATACTTCAGATACTGACCACTTTTTGGATGTATGATTTGCAAATATCTTCTCCGATTCAGTAAATTGTCTTTTCATTTTGTTGATTGTTTCCTTCCCTGTGCAAAAACTTTTTAGTTCGATGTAGTCCCATTTGTTTATTTTAGCTTTTATGCCCTTGCCTGAGGTGTTTGCTAAGTACGTTTTTCTTAAGATGAATAGTGGGTACATATGAGTTTGCTTAATTTGTCTCTGTTCCTTTATAGATTAATTATTTTATAAGAAAATTAAATATAAACTAGCAGCACCCATTAGACTGAATAATTAAAATGTAAAAAATAATGAGAATTTATTGATGAAACCTTTACCAACATTGTGGGCTAAGTTTGCTAGACTCCATAACATAATTCATAAAAATGTTAGATAAAAAGTATACTTAAGAAATTGTGAATATTTGATCAAGCTCAAAATAAAGAAAGGGACATCTTCAGGTGCCAGACATGAAGAGAAAAGTCAAAGCTAAAGCAAGGAGCAAAGGCTGAAGGCAAACTTGAGCTGCGGGCTGAGATGCAGTGCTCCGCTAGAAGAGGAAAAGTGGCCTTGTCCTGAGAAGATATAGAAAATGGGAATGAAATCACTGGATAAAGGCTGGATCTTGGAAGAATTGGCGCATTTGTTAATCCTGCCCATTGACTGAAGATAAATAGTGAAGACATTTTTATTTGTCCTGTGCCTTGTATTAAAAAGAAAAGGCATACATTAAGAATTACAATTCTAAGCTTGCACTATACCCAGATATGGGATATAAATTCATAATACTTCGTGGTTCAGGAATTCACCAGCTGAGACACTGTCCTCAGAAAAGAAACTCAATAATAATAATAATAATCATAATCTATTCTAGATAGGAGCTCACAATAACAAATACATATCACATAACACTCAACAAAATCAGTTGAGTAAACATGAACGAAAGCAACAAACAAAACAATTATTATCTTGAGATTTGCAGATAATAAAACAATGAAAAAAATAAGAACAGGATTGCTCAAATTGTTTAAAAGATTTTTTAGGGGTGTCTCGGGTGGCTCAGTTGGTTAAGCAACTGACTCTTGATTTTGGCTTCGGTTATGATCTCAGGGTTGTGAGACTGAGCCTCACCTTGGGGTCCCTTACTGGGTGTGGAGTCTGCTTGGGATTCCCTCTCTCCCTCTCCCTTTGCCCCTCCTCCTCTGCTCTCTCTCTCTCTCTCTCCCTTCTCTAAAAAAAGAAAAAGATTTTTTTAAAAAAAGGAATTGGAATTATTATGAAAATAGATACCATAAAAAAAGAAAAGAGATTGAATTTTTTTTAAAGAACCAAGAAGGATGCCTAGAAATTAAAAATATAATTACACAAATGAAAAACTCAAAATATAGATTAAACAGATTAGACACAAGTGAAGAAAACACATGAATTCACAGTTGAAGAAACCCAAGTTGTGACCACAGTAAATAGAACAAATTCACCCAGATACATGGTGAAACTATAGAATACGAAAAGAAAATTAATCTCAGAGAAAACACAGATTATATATAAAGGGTTAAAAATTTGACAGAAGCCTTCTCATCGAAAGATGCTAAAAGAAGATGGAACAATATTCTCAAAGTTTTTAGTAAAATTTTCAGTCAACTAGAACTCTGTACTCAGCTAAACTATCAAACACGATAAATAAATACATAGAAAATATATTTCAGGAAGAGAGAAATTAAACCCAAAAGGAAGGAGTGGAGTAAAGAGGCAGTAGTTAGCAATTGCCAATTGCAGTGGTAAGTCTAAAGGATCTTCAACTAAAAATAAATAATAAAAATGAAAAATTCGGTCTAAAATCCTAGATAACAACGTAGCAAGGGGGAAGTTGTCAGTGTCACAGTTATCCAAGGTCCTTGTATTGTTTGGAAGCAAGACAGAGGTTTTGATGAGCCTTGAACTTGTTAACCAAACAAACAAAACAAAATGAAACAAAAACAAAAAGTGTAGATATAAAATGTACTCCTTCTAAGCGAGTAAAGTAAAAAACAGAAATAAAACATCATCAATTCAATAGAAAGATACAAAGAAAACACATGATTAATAGAAAAAATAAGATGGCAGAAATAAGTTTCTCTGTTAAGGCAACAAATGTAGAATATGTCTTTAAAAAATAGAGCTCTTTACTTAGTTTTAAATTTTAGTGATGTACTTTTATAAGAATATTTCTAGGGGTGCCTGGGTGGCTCAGTTGGTTAAGCGGCTGCCTTAGCCTGGGGTCATGATCCCGGGGTTCTGGGTTGGAGTCCCGCTCAGGCTCCCTGCTCAGCTGGAGACTGCTTCTCCCTCTCCCTCTGCCTGCCATTCCTCCTGCTTGTGCTCTCTCTCTCTCTGTCCAATAAATAAATAAAATATTTAAAAAAGAAAAAAAAGAATGTTTCTAAGACAAAGTAAAACATGGAAGTTGAACGTAAAAGGAAAGGTGCATCAAATTTCAATGACAGTAGTAGTGTTAGTATCACACTAAGTAGACCTGAAGAACAAAGGCTTTATTAGGGCAAAAAGTGTTATTAGTTTTTTAAAAAACAATTTTATATATTTACTTGTTTATTTGTGATGATTTAATGTACCTATACCTTGTGACATGATCACCACCACCGAGTTAATTAACACTTTTATTGTTGGAGTAGGTTTTACCAGGATGCCTGGAGGCCAGCAACCAGGGAGAGGTGGCCAGCTGGGAGGAAGTCTGAGGCCCGCCCAGCCAGCGGCTCTAAAACATAACCACAGGAAATTGGATCGAACCAGAAAGGCCCAAGATGGCTGACCAGGTAGGCTGAAGTTCACATTATTCTTTCATTATACCACATTAACATTCTAAAATATTCTCCCTGAGGGTGCTGGGACAGGAAGCACCTGAACAAATAATTAAGAAAAGCCAGGTAACCCACGTTGCTGGAAGAGACCACCAGCTTCCAAGAAATCCTGCCTTAAGTAAGGAATATTCCACTCCTTTGTTAACAACTGTCAATAAAAGACAGAAACACAGACTCCAGGGGGCACAGCTCTCCCTTGGGTTCACCTGCTCTCACATCTCGGGAGTGTACTTTTTGCTTTCATAAACTTTCCTGCTTGTACTGCTCGTCCACTGTGTGGTGTCTGTCCTTGAATTCTTTCTCAGACCAAGAGCCTCCAGTGACATCATTTGGACAGGATGGGTTGAGGCCTCAGGGTCCGCGATCTCAGCAACATCATTACCTCACATAGTTACCATTCGTGTGTGTGTGTGTGTGTGTGTGTGTGTGTGTGTGTGTGTGTGGTGAGAACACCTAAGATCTACTAACTAGGGTTATTCTTTAATGATAAAAGAAACATTTTGACAGAAGTTATAAGATGTCTGAGACCATATGCACCCAAGACTACCTCTCCACCTTGGGATAATTTTTATGGACTTAGCGAAGATTTATTATATTTAATTACTGTTTATTTGCTGACTAGTTATTTGAGTGAGACATTGCTTCATGGCTGCTTTTCATTGTTCTTCTTGATTTATTTATACTACAGTTTACAAGGTCTCATCTGAGATTTTGGACGTAGAGCTGTCCTTTGGATTAAAATCATCATCTAGTCCCAAACCAAGAATAATATTTCACCATGTCTATTTTAATTACCTTTCACATTCAAGCCTTTAATTCATTTTAATGGATTTTTATGTGCACTGTGAGAGAGAAAATTTCTTTTATTTTAAAATGAATATCCCATCATCCCGGTACCATTTACTGAATGGCTTATTCTTTTCCCAACTATCTGCAATGCTAAGCCTGTCACATCATTTCCAAATAGATTATAGGTCTGTTTCTGAGCTGTCTTCTCTGTTGCATTGCCAATTTACCTATCATCCTTTTGCTGTGTAATAAATCTTAATAAAACAAATCTTTGTCTACTCCCTCCCTCCCTCCTCATCTGCCTCCCTTGGAACATCTTGGCAATCCTTGGCTTTAGCGTTTCCATGGGAATTTTAAAATTTGTAAGATTCTTAGAAAAATCCTTAGGGAAATTTGAGTGTAATGCATGCAATCTATACATTAACTTAGAAAGAGTTGGGACTTTTAAGATTTGAGTTTTCTTATCTACTAAGGTATCCTTTTTATTTATTTAGATATTTTTTAATGGCTTGCCATAAAGTTTTACAATTTTCTCCATAAAAGTTTTAAACCTATCTTATTAGATTAATTCCCAGGTACTTAATGTTTTTATTGCTATAGAAATTGGACTCTTTTTAAGAGTATGCTTTCTAACTTTTTGGGTTTTGCTGGCATTCAGAAATACAATTGAATTTTGAATATTGATTTTATCCCCAGTCACTTTGCTATATTCTCTTATTAATTTGAATAATTAAAAAACCTTTGTATCTTCATATCTATGAATAAACAGAATTTGGCATCCTCCTTTCCAGTCCTTATAGCTTTTAAAATTTATTTTCTTCCCTTAATGTGCTGACTAGGACAGGAAAATATAGGTGGGTTAGAATGGGGTATCCCAGTGTGCAAGAACAGAAGTACCATGTTGGATACAAGTGGTTATAGTAGTTCTTTTCTCAATACTGACTTTTAAATGAAAAATTTCTAAAATTCCTCCGTTAAAAATAATACTACAGTAGTTTTTGCTAGATACTCTTTATCAGATAAGGAAGTACAATTTTTTAACATGAATTTTCTAGTATCTAGCTGAATTCTAGCCAGGGAGAGAGGGTGTTGGGGGGAGAGGTTTTAGCCAAAATGCTTGGACATTCCTTTTTTTTTTTTTCCCCAAAGCACCACACTTCTCTAGTTCTTAGAAATAGGTGTCATTCTGTGAAGGGAAAAGGAGGTCAGTGACTGAACTGCTCTTATGATTTGAAGTTTCTGACCAGCCCCCTGCTAGGGACTGGATTTCCTAGATGCTTAGTGGCTGAATGATTGCTACCCAGAATGTTTTGCAAGAAGCAGTATGGCAGGGATTAGAGAAATGGACTTTCAGAGGGCAATAGAAATGTCAATCAAAACGTAGTGGTGGAAAATGCTGATAATTGAGAAATACTGTCAACTGAATGAGAATCTTAACTTCTCAGTCTTTCGGCAAAATGCTTCACTGCTCTAGAGAAGGCATATATTAGGGTGGTCAGTTACTAGGGTTCATATATCAAATTAATAACCAAGCTTGGAGAAATACTCCACCTAGGTGTGGAGCACGAAAAAGAGATTACATCATGTCATCCACCAGGAGGCAACAGTGTGATGCTTGGAGCCCTCAAGTTCCTGAATGCTAGTGCTGAAGAGTTGAATTGGGATCCAAGCAATAGTACCATCTTGGAGCTCAAGTAAGGTGAGTATTCTTCCTCTCCACTTGACCTGGGGCTCGCAGGTAAGAGCATCAGTCCTAATCAGGGGCAGGGTGTGTTACAATGGGACCATAAATTTCATCACCACTCTTTGCTGGTCATTTTTCAAACTCCTGTCTGGGGGGAACAGACTCATTAGTCAGTCAGGCTGCACAGAGACAACCCCAAGTTTGTCCCAATTGTGAAGAGAAGCACGATGTGCAACTGTAAGGGAAAAACCAAATCACTTTCCAGACAGGACTTGTAGGGCACAAGATTGGATCCTCATGATTGCTTCCTAGGGAGTTCTCTTTCTTCCAGCTCCAAAGTCTGTGAGTAGGGTGGGTGTACCTGAGAAGAATTCTGCTCCCCCAAAAGGGAAAAAGGAGAGGAGAATGAACAGATATAGTGAACTTTCTTCTCTGAAAAGAACCAGAAAGATTTGACTGGGACCCAGAGTGTTTAATTGACCAGATGTTAGCGTTTTAGGTGGGGAGTGAAGGTTGGTTCTTCTAATCCCTACAGAATGTGTGAAGCAGGACAGGAAGATTGAGACGGGGTGAGATGGAGTATCCCAGTGTGCAGAAACAGAAGCACCATGAGTATTTTGTTTCCTTTCCTAGAGCATGGTGGGTAAGAGATCAAAGTGTCTGTTCACATCATTGTTTGAATAATCCTAAAATGTAAAGGCATTTAACCTACTAAGCTTTAAAACACGTCAATTACTTTAGCATTTCAGCATTAATTTTGTGTTCTAATGCTTACCCATTTCTCTTGGTTGTTTTTCCTTCTACCTTTTTCAATTCCTCAGTAACAAGTTGAAACTTGGTCATGGTGGAAGGACTTTTAAAAAGCTCTAGGTTCGTAAATAAATAAGGAACAAAATTTTGTTGCAATTGGATAGATAAGAAACTACATGATTTGTGAGGCTTTGTGCACCTTTAAAATGCAGGCTTCTGGGGCGCTTGGGTGGCGCAGTTGTTAAGCGTCTGCCTTCGGCTCAGGGCGTGATCCCAGCGTTCTGTGATCGAGCCCCACATCAGGCTCCTCCGCTATGAGCCTGCTTCTTCCTCTCCCACTACCCTTGCTTGTGTTCCCTCTCTTGCTGGCTGCCTCTATCTCTGTCAAATAAATAAATAAAATCTTAAAAAAAAATAAAATAAAATGCAGGCTCCTCATTAAAAAAAACAGGAAAAAATTGCTGTTAAGGTACTAATATATAAAGCTTTTCCTTCTAAAACTATTTCATTACTGTAGTGATCTGAAGGGACACCTGCACCCCAATATTTATAGCAGCAATGTCCACTATAGCCAAACTATGGAAAGAGCCCATATGTCCATCGACAGATGAATGGATAAAGAAGATGTGGTATATATATACAATGGAATATTACATAGCTATCAAAAACTGAAATCTTGCCATTTGCAACAACGTGAATGGAACTAGAGGGTATTATGCTAAGCGAAATAAGTCCATCAGAGAAAGACAATTATCATATGATCTCACTGATAGGTGGCATTTAAGAAACAAGGCAGAGGATCATAGGGGAAGGGAGGGGAAAATGAAACAAGATGAATCCAGAGAGGGAGACAAACTGTATGAGACTCTTTATCATAGGAAACAAACTGAGGGTTGCTGGAACAGAGGGGGTTGGAGGGATGGGGTAACTGGGTGATGGGCATTGGGAAGGGCATGCGATGTAACGAGTGCTAGGTGTTATATAACGCTGATGAATCACTGACCTCTACCTCTGAAACTAATAATACATTATATGTTAATTTAAAAAACTGTTTCATTACTTAAAAGATACAATAGAAATAATCATCATTTTCCATAAAGAAAAATTAAAAATTTGAATTTTACCATTCATCTTTATATTGTGCAGTGCCAATTTTAGTAAGTATTTAACTCATGTGGAATCACCAGTATTTCATAGTTACATGTTTCATTTCACTCTTGCCTGAGCAACTGAAACCACAAAACTCTTTGATTCATTTCTCGTCACTCACACCTTCTGCCAACACTCTCCCTTTAGCTTACTAATGAGTGAGGAAGAACTAAAAGGAAGAGAGACTATGGCTCGTCCTATCATTCCCTTTTCTTTTATGTCATAAATTTCAGTCAAGTGGTATGAATGAGAAAGAATCTGATAGGGTTCTTTGGATATTTGTGTTTCTTAGATACCATTACTTTTTGTCTTCATTTGAAGCAAGTTCTGATGAAAAGCAAGACCTCTTGGAGCTGTCAGGGTCCCCGCTTACTCAGTCTGAAATATGTTGATATAGAATAAGCACAGATTTCAGGCGATTCACGATGTATGGGAGTTCAGCGAGACCAAAGCTAGTACAAGTTAAATTTGTTTTGGAAACTACATAGCAATTACTAGCCCTCTATGTAAATGTTTGGCAAAGTACCACGGACATGGTCACACGCATCTCCTCTGCTCCACTGACTCTCTGAACTTCAGTTACAAAACACAAGTTCACAGATGAAATTTTTGAGAATTAGAGGTGGCAACAGCAGACTTTTGGACTGTAGGGCACTTCTGAGAGTGGGACTTTGTGCAACGGTCCTTCTTGCCTGCACATGAACCTGGCCCTGACATTGTCTCTCCTTCTGGTGCTTCCAGATTCCAGCCTGGCTATTACTTACTATCTGGGCTACTAAAACCTGAGCTGCTCGCAGAGCTGCCCCTTGGCACTGATCTGCTCAGCGTGAGCACGGAGGCAGAGGCAACCATGGAGCAGGCTCTGTGTGGGGTTTGGAGGATGCGTCTCTTAGGGATGCCTTGTTTTCTCCCAGACCAGAAAAAGGTCTGAGGCACAGAAGAGGTCATGTAGATGACCCGGAATGTCACAGTTGACACACACCTCTGCATGGTTGATGTCCCTCACATAATCAGGAACTGTCCTTTCAATGAGAAAACACTGAACTCTGCCGGAATATTATACAATTCTTGTCAAGGTCTGGCACTTCCATGGCCTCACTATTGCTTTTATGACGACTCCTAATTCTGCATCTTTAGCACAGGGACCTTTTCTTTGAACTTCAAACCACAGCTCCACCCACCCACATACTCTCCACTGAAATACTTCCTTGGCACCTCAAGTTCAAAATATCCAACTCCGAACTCATTGTGTTATTCCCCAAATATTCTTCTGTTCCTTGTTCAGGAATTTCCCTTTTGGTGGGCAGCTTACACCATCCCAGTCTCCTCTTTGTCTTCACATCCCTCCTCTTCAGTTGGTCACCAAGTGTTCGGAGACCAGCTTTTAACCATGTCTTGAATCCAGGCCCCTCTCCTCCTCCCCACTGTCCCAGCATAATTCAGTTCTTTATTAGCTCTCTCCTGTACTTGTCTCCTGTCTCCAGACTCACCCCTTCCCACATGTCCCCAGACTGCCAGTAGACTGCCTTTTTTTATCTTGAAAAATACAAAACTTATAAAATATTTCAAGCATTGAAGAAGTCTAAACTAGTTTATAGTAAAACCTGTACACCTACCACCAAGCTTTGCTAAATCTTAATTTGCCAAATTTGCTTCATTTTTAAAAAAGATTTTATTTATTTGAGAGAGAAAGAGAGAGAACGTGAGTGGGGGGAAGGGCAGAGGGAGAGGGACAAGCAAACTCCTTGCTGAGCAGGAAGCCAAACACCAAGCTCGATCCAAGGACCCTGGGATCATGACCCGAGCCAAAGACAGATCTTAACCGACTGAGCCACCCAGGCACCCCTTACTATTTTTTAAAAAGAAATAAAACATTACAAATATAGTGAGAGCCACTTGTATATATCCTTCTGTCCCACTGCCCCCCCCCTTTACCCCGGAGATAACCACATTTGGTGTTTACTCTTCCTGTTTTGGTTATTATATGTTTACTACACACGAATTTTTATATGTAACACATGTATTACTATGAATTTAAAAAATTTCACATAAGTGGTATCACACTGTGCTTATTCTTCTGCAACTTTCTTACTTCACTGAACATTATATTTTTGGAGTTTAATCACGGCAAAACTTGTCATTTCAGTAATTTATTTCAATATTTCAATTTTAGTTTTAGTCACTTAGTATTTCATTATTTGAATGTACCTAATTTGGTTGTCCAGACTTTGTGATCATATGGAGCTTTTCACCTTTCACTATTACAAATGACATGACAATTCATATTCTGACCCATATTTCCTTGTACAAATTTAAAAGTTTTTCTAGAGTATAGCCTTGAAAATGGCATGTCTCACTTAACCACACATTGCCACATTGCTCTGTAAAGTGGTTGCGCTGATTTTCTCTAGCAGTTTTCGATCTCCTGTTCAACAGCTCTGTTTACACTTGGAACTGTCAGTGTTTACATTTCTTTTTGTCACAGTGTTGGGTCTGTAATAGTATACTCTTGTCATTTTAATTATTTTCCCAAATTATTAGGAAATATATATTACCTTTTCATATGCTTATTGGCCAGTCAAGTGTTATTTTCTCTGAATTGTCTGTTCATATCGCTTACTTTGCCAATTGTTGATGCATTGTTTGTTTTTTATTTATTGGTTATAAAAATTTGTGAACTTCTAATCTTCTGTTGGATATGTGCATTGCAAATATCTTCCCATGATTTGTCTTCTCATTTCATTTCCAGTTTTTTTTAAATGTAGATGTAATGTAACAAAATCTATCAATTTTATGATTCTTGATATTTCTGTGTCTCTGTTGTTGAAGAACTCCTTTCTTATTCCATGGTGATAGAAAATTCTCCTACATTTTCTGCTGAAAAATGTAAAACTTTTGCTTTTTGCATTTAGGTAAAAACTTAATCCATCTGGAACTTTTTTCATGTATGACAAGGTATGGGAATATGATTTTATTCTTTCCATGCAGATATCATTATCACTAAGAAGGAATAATTCCCTAATATGATTGATTATCCAGTCAATATTAAAATCACCTCATATCATTCATGGTGTGTTTTCCTATAGGTCCATCAGTCTGTCCATTAGTTAGTCCTTCTATTCATCCATCCAACCATCCATTCATCTCATTGATGTGATCCACTAGGATCTAGACCCATTCTTTTTGTTTCCCCACGAAGGATCAGAGGCTTTCTGATGGAGATATGATTTGTGTTCTGCCTCCTCTAGGCTTCTTTCCTCTGTAGTCTTTATCTGGTTCTCTGTGATGGTCTAGGTTCTGGGGTTAGCTTGGGAGGCTTGGGTATTATTTCCTAATACATATGCATCAATGATTGCAATATTCTGACTCATAGTTATGCTGTAGGCAGGGGTTATGGGTGCTTTTACTTTTTTTTCTTGTTGATTTTTGGAGACAATGGAGAGAGATTTGGATTTAGGTGTCCCTTATAATTCAATATTCTGTAGAATTAGTTTGTCTAATCCAACCCCCACCCCTCCAAATGAGAAACTACTCCTTTTTGTATCTTACTCTTTTCTTTCGGCTTCTTTGTCTTCTTTATTGAAGTACATCAGTGAAGTCTCATGGGTCCGTTGGGGTTGGCAAGGTTATGACAAAGTAATTCCATATGGACTTAGTTTAACGTAACTTTATTTCTTCATCACTGTCATATTCCACTGGAGTTGGAGGCAAGCTCTGCTCACTGTAGGCATTCAGAGACAAAGGCTCCATCTCGCATGCTCGTCCACAATTATGGTGGCAAGAGAGTTGTACACAGCCTCCTAAAACTACTGGACATGACACTTTTAACTTTTGCTCATAATTTATTGGTCAAAGCTATCACCTAGCCATAACTAATCTCAAAAGTGAATCAGGAGAGTTGGCGATAGTTCTAGTGATAATGATTATCTGTATTTCAGTGTATATATTGTTAAGTAGACTGTATTTGTTTATATTTTTAAGGCACAATTTATACACAGTGGAAGGAAAAAAAATCATACTCTGATGAGTTTTGACAAATGTGTAAACCTTGTAACCCAAACCTTCATCAAAATATAACATATTACCATCACCCCAGAAATTTCTGTTGTGTCCCTTCCCAATCAATTCTGACACTAACCTGCAAAGGTAACCCCATCCTGACATTTTTATCAGCATAGATCAGTTTTGCTGATTCTGCAACTTCATAAAAATAGAATCATATCATATATACTCTTCTGCGTCTAGCTCCTTTCTCAGAGGATAATGCTTTTGATATTCATCTGTGTTATTGAGAGTATCAGTAGTTTGTTTCTTTTTATTGCTGCGTGCAATTCTGTTGTATGTATACACCATAATTTGTTTATTTATTGTTCTATTGATGAGCCTGGGCTTCTCCAGTTTCTGATTCTTATAAATAAAATTTCTATAAGCATTTCTGTAAAGATATTTTGTGGACATGTGCTTTTCTTTCTCTTCATTAAGTACCTTGAAATGGGATTGCTGGGTCAAAGGGTAAACACGTTTAATTTCTAATGACATTTCCAGACTTCTTTCCAAAGATGTCACACCATTTTACATTCTATCAACAATGTATGAGACTTCGAGTTGATCCACATCCCTGTCAACATTTGATATCATCAATCTTTTAAGTTTGAACCATTCTGGGAGTTTTGATTAAGTGGGATTTTATATTTATTTTATTCCATCTAGAATTTGCTGTGCTTTTTCAATCTGAAAACAAGCTTTTTTATCAATTTTGCAAATTCTATCAGTAGCTCTTGAAATAGTGCTTTTTTCCCATTTTCCATAGCTTTCCTTAAAACTCCTACTAGACCTATGTTTAAAATTTCCATTCTATTCCACGTGTATAAGTGTTCTTTCACATTTTCCAGCTTCTTACATCTTTTTATTGCATTCCAGGAAATGTCCTGAAATCTGCCTTCCTTTTTACTATTTTTTTAAATTCAACTGTGCCTAATTTGTTTAACACAGCTATTAAGCTTTCTCTTGTTTTGACTCCTTTACCTCTGACTTTTTCTATTTTACAATTTACCTTTTTAAAGTGTATTTGTTATGAAGTCTCTATCCTTACATTTGTTTTTTCTGCCGAATCTCACTCAGAGTCCATTGTTTCTCCATTTATAAATTTGGATCTTGATCTCTACATCAGCAAAACCTTATTTGTAGGACTTCTGTATACCTTGGTTTGTTTACTTTTGCTTTCATAGAGGTTTTGTAATTTTTATGCTAGATTCCCCAGGATGTCACTGGTAGGGACCTTTTTTTTGGCTTTCGTTCCCTGACCTGAGGTCTTTGGACATTACAGACAGTATATGCATTTGATTCCATACTCACATAAGGGCTGCCCTAAAGTTAAAAATTCTTGGGAGAAATTTTATTCCTTGCAGAACCTAGGAAGAGATAGTAAACCTGCTTTGTCATCTTTCTGGATTGGTGCTATCCAGTCTATCCCTCTGAGGTTGAAGTCCTTCCAGAATCACAGCGGTATGTGGGATCTCACTTGCAGCTCCCTACCTTGATGGAACATCCTCTCCTATGTTCCTGTCATCATTAGATCCAAGTTCCATGTTGCTGGGATTTATGATTCCCTGTCTCCC
Organism: Ailuropoda melanoleuca; assembly: GCF_002007445.2. Classification (NCBI taxonomy): domain Eukaryota; kingdom Metazoa; phylum Chordata; class Mammalia; order Carnivora; family Ursidae; genus Ailuropoda; species Ailuropoda melanoleuca. The sequence continues at coordinate 147,027,678 of NC_048219.1, forward strand.
ATGGCATAATCACTACACTAGATTTCAATTCCTCCTTCGTTTTTGGTTTCTGGGGTTTTTAATATTTTGTTGAGAGCACAGATCTTCATTTAAATAGATATTTATTATGTCTTACTCTATTTTTGTACCTGTTTATGGTAATTAGAAGGGTTTAGAAAAAGGTTTTTATGGTACATAACCTCCAAATATAGCACTCAACAATTCCTCCCATTTTTATATGCTTACACTGCTCCTTCCATCAATAAGCTGAATCTCTTTTGCCTCCTTCTCAGTTTTACCAATAGGATGTGGTGAAAATAATATTCTGGGACTTCTGAGCTAGGATCTTAAGAGTTCCATCAACTTTTGCTTTCTTTCCCTTGGAGCCCAGCCATTATGCTATAAGGAAATGTAGGCTAGACTAATGACTGATTAGTGTCCACAGGGAAAGAAGCCGTGGGGGGACGAGAGGGCATCTTTGGACATACCAACCCTGGCCCAGCTCTTAGCTAAAAGAAGATACATTAGTAACCCTCGCTGACGTCACGTGAAGTGGAATGAACCAGATGAGCTATGCTAAATTCTTGACTGACAAGATCATGAGAAATAACAAATTGTTGCTTTAAGTCTTTACATTTTAAGGTGATTTGTTTCACAACAGATAATGACTACCTGCCAGAAAACATAAAGGATCTTTCTAACATGCAAATCTAATAAATTGTCTTTGATGCATCTCATACCCGTTGTATAGTGGAAAAAACAGACATATAATTTAAATATGATTTAACAAATACTATAATAAAAGCACACACACAATACTATGAGGGTCACCAAGCCAGCCCTGGGGAAGGGGGGAAAGGGGCCAATCACAGAGAGTTAGTTATTCATAATTTTGTGTTTGACTAACTCTCCTGTTTCTTTTAGACAAATGACTATGTCTCATCATTTTTGAATGTCCATGGCCTGGTATGCTTTGGGGTACATAGCTGGCATGGGATTGGTGAATGAACTTAATGTGGTCTATTTTGGAAAAACATGTTCAACCACATTGTTCCTAATCTCAATTTACTAAAGGTACACAATTGATAGAGTATTAAAATAGATTTTCCATGACTTAAGATTTTGGCACCCATAACTGAACAGTGACATGTGCGATTTCAAGTGCCTTATGAAATAAAACCTCTAGCATTCTTTCTCATCTTCTGGCTAGAGTCTCAGATTTCAATGTAAGTATGCTCTTCTTTTAGCTAAGGGCTTTAGGCTAGCCCAAATACATCTCTCCATTCCCAGGGGAAGAGTATCTTTTTAAGCTGTGGTGAGTTATTTCACTGGAGTATGGATGGGTTTTATATCTTTCCAGAGAACTTGTTTAGGTGGAAAAAAGAGGAAGAGGTAATCTTAGGTTGTGAAGGGAGCTGCTGAAGATGATCATTCGCTAACTACAGTTTAGCTGGAGGGACTGGTCCTGGTCCTCTTGTTAAGAATGAAAAGGAGAAAAGTAGATAGAAAGATGGTGTATATTGTTACACTACACAGTGTATATTTTTACACCCATACATTTGCCCAACAAGGGACAGAGTATTCATTTCCTCCAGAGTTTAAAATTTGTTATGTTATTAAAAAGTACTCTGTATACTTGTTCCATAAGGACACAGAGTTGTTCTTGGTATGTTGGTTTTTTAAAGAAATTATTTAAACTAATTAATTTTTAGACATCATGGTAAAATACATAAAATTTACCATTGTAATTCTTTTTAAAAAAGATTTTATTTATTTATTTATTTGGGGGAGAGAGAGAGAGAGCACAAGCATGGGGAATGGCAGGCAGAGGGAGAAGGAGGAGGAAGCCCAATGCAGGGCTCGATCCCAGGATCCTGGGATCATGACCTGAGCAAAAGGCAGATGCTCAACTGACTGAGCCACCCAGGTGTGCAGTTCAAGGGCATTAAGTACATTCACATTATTGTGCAACCATCAACAACTTCTGTCTCCAGAACTTTTTTCATCTCGCAAAACTGAAATTCTGTACGCATTATACAACAATTCCTCGTGTGCCCTCTACCCAGCCCCTCTAAACCACCATTCCACTTTCTGGCTCTCTGAATTTGACTACTCTGAGTACCTCATACAAATGGAACAATGTAGTATTTTTCATTTTGTGACTGGCTTAGCATAATGTCTTCAGGTCCACCCATGTTGTAATGTGTCAGAATTTCCTTCATTTTTTTTTAAAGCTCAATAATATTCCATTGGGTGTATATATCACATTTCATTTATCCATTCATTTATCGATGGGTGCTTGAGTTGTTTCCACCTTTGGCTGTTGTGAATAATGCCGCTGTGAACATGGGTGTATAAATATCTGTTGAAGTCTTTGCTTTCAACTCTTTAGGTACATACCCAGAAATGTAATTGCTGGGTCATATGGTAATTCTATTTTTAATTTTTGGAGAAACAGCCAAACTATATTCCATAGTGGTGACACCATTTTACATTCCTAACAGCAATGTGTGAGAGTTCCAGTTTTACCACATCCTTGCTAACACTGGTTATTTTCTGTTATTTTGATAGTAGCCGTCCTAACAATGTGAAGTGGTATCTCATTGTGGTTTTGATTTGCATTTCCCTGGTATATTGGTTTTTATGACCTTCTTTCCAACATTTGTTATTACTTCTTCTAGAGGAGCCAGATGTCTCAAGACAGAAAGTTAAGGACATTGGAAAAAATGATAATCCCTCTATACTAGGGAATCAAAACAGATTTTGGTGTCTGATGGTGAAAACTTGGGATATATATATTAATTTTAATACATGTAAAAGAGAGGCTCCAAGTTTCCCTTTATGGCCCTTTAAAACTGGAGTCCCTTGCATAAAGAGGTATGGTGCTGGTAGCCTCCTGAGAGTACCAGAAGGTTGTGGATTTGCTTGCCTCAGGCCCTGGCTTGCAGACCTTGGAGGAGGTTTAAAAATAGTGGGTTACCTGGGTCCTACTTTCAGTCCCATTGATTCTCATGACTACATAGAATTCCTAGCTGGAGAATTTGAGGAAGAAAACAGTTTCAGGGGTTCCTGTTAATTCTGCTAGGAGGTCTGGGATGCAGTAGCAAAAATCACAATTGTCTCATAACCTGCGAACTCAGTTTAACCATCAAGAGAATAATCTAAAAAACTGAGGGCTCTAGGATCACATTGAAGCTATAGACTCTTATTACAGGGCTAGAAGAAAGGAAATATTTATTATGTGCTAGGCATTAGGTTAGATATGTTTTGCATAGGAGTTTATAAGTTATGTATTACTTTATCTTATTAAAAAATAAAGGCTAGTAATTTGTCAAGGTCATATAACTAATTAGTGCTAGAAACAGAACTAAAATCCAGGTTCAATTCTAAACCATGCTACCTTTGGAAATGTCTATTACGCACTGGGCATAATTATGGTTATTTTTATTATACTCCCTTCAATGACTGAAAAGAGATCATCTTTGCAATTCATAGGTTAGATTACTTCAGTATCCTTGGAAGTATTATGGAATTTTCAAAGACTAAAAACAACCCAGTTGAGAAAGGATGCTGATTCTGGCTTGCTGCTTATTAAAAAATGAATAGCTGGATGTTCTATGATTTACTTACAAATGCTTGAGCTTGTCCAAATCACAGAAGTAGACTTGGCATGACCTCGTTTATCAGAATTAGGTTCCAGAAAATGTAGACCCCAGAAAAATTAGGATTTTTATCTTTCAAACTCTTTTTTTTTTAAAGATTTTATTTACTTATTTGACAGAGATAGAGACAGCCAGCGAGAGAGGGAACAAGCAGGGGGAGCGGGAGAGGAAGAAGCAGGCTCACAGCAGAGGAGCCTGACGTGGGGCTCGATCCCATAACGCCGGGATCACGCTCTGAGCCGAAGGCAGACGCTTAACCGCTGTGCCACCCAGGCGCCCCTTATCTTTCAAACTCTTTGTACAGTAAGCTGAATATAATAAGGCAGTGCAAGCCAAGAGGTAATTATACCACTGTTTATGAGTTTCTGTTCTGTTTCTGTCCATTTTGTTTACTTCACTCACATGTTGGCCAAAGAAACATTCAGAATATATTAAAAATATAAAACCTGCCCTATAATAACACTCAATTGCCTGTCATATGATGACAATGCTCAGGGGCACCTTTTATCTAAGGATTTCACAGTGCTTTGTATGCTCATTGACTCACAACACATCTATTTTATTCCATTTTAATAAGAAATGGAGGTACCCCGGAAATCACACAATATGTTGGTGCTGTAGCTTAATAGAGAATTTTTCAGATTCTGAGTATTCAACCTGTTCTTAATATGAATTCACCAGATATGGTGAGCAAGGAACATGATAGCTCTACCAAATGCTTTTTATGTATTGACTCATTTATACCTTTAAGAATTCTATGAAGTAGAAGCTTTTATTATCAGATAGAACAACTGAAGACTGCAGAGGTTAGGTTATTTGCTGTTAATTTACAGTAAGTATTGGAGCTAGGATTCAAACCAGGCAGAGCCCAAGCTCTTACTCATTGCCTCACACTGCTTCTCAAGATAATGGAATGTCTTGTACATTTAAACATATTGGAACTTAGTGATTCTAGAGAAAGCAGTCATTTTGTTCTGACATGTATAAAGCTATGTATCAGTGAATTAATCAGGGTTCTTCAGAGAACCAGAACCAGCAGGACATGTGTGAATACAAATACATAAGTAAAGAGAGAGAGAGAAAGAGAGAGAGATTGGTTTTAATGAACTAGCTTACATGATTGTGGAGGCGTTCCGTGCTTGTTAAGTCCAAAACTTCAGGGTAGGTGGGGAGGTTGGAGACCCAGGGGAGAGTTGCAGTCTGAATCCAAAGGCAGTCTTAGCAGAACTTCTTCTTGCTTGGGGGAAGTTAGTATTTGTCCTAGTAAGATCTTCAACTGATTGTGTAGGGCCCACCTATATTATGAAGAGTAATCTGCTTTACAAAAAGTTCACTGATGTAAATGTTGGTCTCATATAAAAAACATATTCATGGAAACGTCCAGAATAATATTTGGCCAAATACTTGGATACCATGACTCAGACAAGTTGACCCATAAAATTAACCACCACAATCAGATAATATCAGGGGGCAATTTTCCTGATGATAGCTAAGCCCTCATCTGCTCCTCCAGTCAGAATGGAGCAAAAGTTTCAGTTTCTGGATATAAATTAGCACTTAGAGCCTTGCCTTTAAAACCTCTCGGTCTGTGTGAGGTAGAGGGCTATTCCCAGGACTGACTGTCTATGTTGGCTTTACTTACCTTGAGCATACTGTTGGGGATCTGACCCTGCTGTCAGGGACCATTTCCCCTCCACTAGTCATTTGTCACAGCTTTGGATTATGAACGACCTTCACTGTGGATTAGCTCAGTCATCTGAATCATGTATTGGTGCTCTCCTCCATTTGACCTTGCCTTGGAAACTCACCTGATTTTGGTTTCTTGTCCTCTGTCGTTGGTTCTCTCTACTTCTCAAGGTGACTAATCCAAGAAATCTAGGAATTCTAAACCTAATTCCTAACTTCCATGGGAACAAAGGAAGCAAAGTTAAATTGTTAACTCTATAAAGTTTAGGTCTTCTATTTTAAGAACTCCCTGGAGTTCATGCTGGGCACTCACTGGTTGTTCAGCAAACTATGAATGTATTTATAACTGTGTTTGGCTAACTCCTTTGGCTTTTCTCTCTGTTTCCTCATCTATAAAATTGTGATAATATTACCTCATTTTCAGGTGTACTGGTAGGTACACATGAGAACATCACAGTGAAATGCCCTGAAAAGCAAACTTATCATGTGTATGTGACATCTGTACTTTCTAGAAGCAGTTCCTTCCCTGTAGCTCCAAAGCAGTGACTTACACCTTGTTCACCAGAACAGTCACAGGGATACTTCAGACCACAGAGAAGAAGGAAATTCTGACACTCGTAGGAAGATGAAGTGATTAGAAGGAATGATTCACAGTGGGGGTGGGGGTGGGGACGCAGCTCTTGGTGTCCCCTAGATGGTATGTTATAGGTGCTCGTATTTTGCCTCCATGGAAGACTGCTCTGTTCCATGTGTATACGGATGTACTGCCTGGATTCTATTTAGGAACAAAATAAATTAGTTAAGAAATTATAGACATTTGAGTGGTACAAATGGGACAAAAGTACACTTACAAATGACATTGCAAGAGTATCAACTTGAAATAATATTTCTTAGCCCACGGATAAAGAATGCATGTAAGTTGGCCATCACAAACTCAAATCTATTGACCATATTAAATGGTTCCATAAGAGTTAAAATAGAGCCAAAAATTATATAGGAGAATAGCATGGGAGAAAAAAACCAAATGAAATATTAAAAGGAGGCATGGACCCAGATATGGATTAAATTAAAAAGTAAATACAATTAATATTTGTATTTATTGAGCAGTCAATGCTGTACCAAATCTGGTTCTAAGCTCACTATATGTGATAACTCATTCAATTTTCATCACAATCATATGAGGAAGATGAGGAAACTGAGGCACAGAGAGATTAATCCTTTGCCCCATGTCTCATGGCTAGTAAGAGGTAGAGTCAGAAATTGAACCCCAGCCAGGCAGTTTGACTCCAAAGCCTACACTTTTTTCTTTTTCTTTTTTAAGATTTTATGTATTTATTTGACAGAGAGAGGGAGAGAGAGCACAGGCAGGGAAAGCAGTAGGTAGAGGGAGAGGGAGAAGCAGACTCCCCACTGAGCAGGGAGCCTGATGCAGGACAGGATCCCAGGACCCTGGGATCATGACCTGAGCCGAAGGCAGACACTTAACTGACTGAGCCACCCAGGTGCCCCCAAAGTCTATGCTTTTGACCAGTAGGCTAGATTAAGGAAAGTGCTTTGTGAATATCAAAGATGCATACAAAATCAAAGCATTACAGCCATGATTATGACTAGAAGGTACATTAGAGATAATCTATCAGAATCTTCATCTTGCACCTAAGGGAACAGGACTGGTTCACTGACCTGCTCAAGTTCCCAGGTGAGCTCATTTGCTGTATCTGTGGCATCAGTATTGTCAGCACCCCTGCACTACCCTCGCCCCATTATATTGAGAGCACAGATTCTAACAACAATTGTGTTGCAATTCTGTTTCTTGCCAACGCCGTCAGAAAATTGTTCAGTGCCTTGAAAGAAAGAAAATGTTGGTAAGCGAGAAAGGAGTTAGATAGGTAAACAGTAGCAAAAGGACAGCAATCTCTCCATTACTGAGCCTGCTTCCTGAAGTAGATTTAGTCCGAAGATCACCTCATCTGTGTAGCTTCTTGACAGTGTGGGCTTGCATGAACACCTGCATATTGACAGACTGCCTCCCACCCCCACCTTGCTCACCTCCTTTCCAAGAGCTGTGTTTAGGGATGTCTCCTTCAAGGGCTGCTTTCAGTTTTTATTTTTAACCATCATGATAATGTTATATGGAGAGAGGCTAAAAACTTTAGTTCAATAAACTGATGTTTTGAAAGCCTCCCTTCTTTACTCCAGAAATGCCTCTCTATCTTGGACTAACTCCAGTTCCAAATCCCAAATAGTGATTTAAAAAAAAAAAAAAAGAACATAGTGATTAGGTATAACTTGGATATCCCTGGGTCTCCCCAGCCTGTTGGAATAAATGGGATCACTGAAATGTTCACATCCACTTTTTAGTGACGTGGTGCTGGGGCCTTGCTTGGTCAGTTCCCCAGCTCCCAAGGCTTTGGGGGGGGGTTCTCCCACGAGCGTTCCACATGTGGGGCACTTCTGTGACATCTGTGCTCTGCTGGGCACAGGTGTCCAGTGCCGGTGGCCGTCCTTCAAGTGTCTGGGGTGGAGTGATGAGACTATCTTTTCCTCGGAACGAAACCCAGACACAGGATATCAGAGCACTGTCACTTGGTGGCCAGTGAGTTACAGGGTTGGGTACGGCAGCCTCCTCTCTGCCAGAACCGAGCTTGTATTCAGGGCTTTGGGTAGGGGGGGCCATCCTCACTCAATTTTAAGAAGTAGAAACTCTAAAAAAAAGTGCCTCCCTGAGTCCATGGAACCATAGATGGTGATCCACAGGTAGGCTTCTAGGAGTCTGAGAACGTCCCCGGGATTGGGTAAGAAATTGAGTGTTGGGTGCATATGTAAATTTTTCCATGGACAGGGTCCAACACTTTCAGCAGATTCTCAAAGGGGTCCATGAACTGTCTCTGCCACACCCCCAAGGCATTGTTGTTAGGTTAAGCTCCTCACCCTGGAAGTTCTGTACGCCCTCCCTGGGGGCTCTTTAGCAACCTCCCCCCAATTTAGGGCAGTGAGAGTGGCTGTTTGCTTTGCTCTGCAAATAGGTGTTTCTTACAGCCTGTTTCCCTCCAGCTCCGACTATGCTCAAATATGCCAGAACCCAGTAGAAGACTATGGCTCCAAAAGACATCCTTGCTCCGTGAGTTTAATTAAATTTAGAAAAGGTAAGTTTGCACATTTTACTGCCAGTCTTCCTGCATTTGTAGCAGAGGTTGTATTATCATTTTAAAACAGCCTTGAGGGGGAAATCCTCTTTCTTAGAGAGAGTGACAACTTATTCTGGGGAAACAGGAGTGGTAATGGAGAGTGTTGATTTAATTAATTTTACTGCCTATCTGTATCGCCTGGGAACAGGTAAAATAACCAAATAAAATGGTAACATTTCATCTTCATGATCCCCACAATCAAGTCAGAAGGAATTTACTAAACTGTGGAAGCCACTGTGTAAGGCACAGTTCAAAGAATACAAATGAGATTTTGAGGTCTCAGAATTCAGAGGCACACCTAGCATGGTTCTCTCTGAAACCAAGCTGCAGTGGGATTGTGGGCATTGGTAAAGGAAGAAGCACGAGGTGGTCCTTGACTTAGGGGGAGCCCCCATCACAGGGGGTGGTGGAAAGGGGCAAGCGGCCAGGAGGACATTTGGGAGGAGGCATTAACCCTGTAGGAGCCTCAGTACTCCTTTAACTTACATTGATTCATACTGAATTCCACCATTTTCCTATTTTTTTTCCTCCAAAGTGTTTCACCTAATTAACAAATGGCCTGTTCGTCTTTTCCCAGAATATCCCATTTCATTCAAAGTGTCTTTGGGGATGGCACTTCCTTGTGGGGGCAGCAAGACCACAGGCTGTCTTCTTCCCTGGGCAACTATTGTAATGCTTCTCATCTGCCCCCCTGAGAAGGAAAGGAAAAGAGCGTTGCATTCAACAGGTGCTGAATGAAGGTTTCCCGCAGCTACTGTGAATACAGCCAAGTACATTTGCAGTTTCTCCAGACCATTTGTTCACCTCAACTAAAACAGTGTCCCCACTTGTCCAAAATGACTTCTGATCTTTCTAAATGCCAGATTCCTCCTGCCCCCAAGGATCCTGGCTCATTTTAAATTGTCAGGTTCCAGCGTTGCCTAACAGCTTAGCCTCACTACCTGTGTTTGCTTGTAACAAGCACTTTTACTTACTTCTCTAGCTGAGAGTGGGCCAGCAGCCTGTGGGAATGAGACACGGGGTGGGGAGGCCTGCAGGTGATCCCCTGGGGGCTCGGTCCCCAGAAAGCGCCACAGCTGAGACCCCACCTGCCCTGCAACACTGAGCCACTGAGCTGTGCTCAGCCCAGCCATTATTTGTTGGTGCAGACCCTGCTCTCCTCCTCCACGTGCACACCCTCACAGATGACGGGCCTTAGCTTTCAGGTGCGAGGGAATGAAAACACGTGCGGGAGGCCTTCCATTACCTGTTGATTTCTCTCTTCCGTGCCTCATTTGGGCAGAGCTATGTGATGGGACAGCCAAGTTTTGGAGCCCTCGGAGAACAGGATTGCTTTTCTGTCTGGAATGCATGTGTTTCAGCTTTGTCTTACTCAGTGTTGCAATGGATGCAGAAAAGGGAGTCACCCTACTTTTCTCAGAGATACTCGTAGTTGGAGCACAAGGTAATTAGACATCAGGGGCACCCCTAAAGGAGAAAGCCCTTTGCCAAAGGATTTGTTTTTGGCAAGCAAAATGGGGCAAAATTCAAAAGAAGGATCTGATTATAAGGACGTACCTTCTCAGAGCAGAGATCAGAGAACATTATCACGTGGGGGCTGGCAAAATTCACACTCAGTGCAGATAAAGATACTTACAACCTACTTGAGACTGTTCAGCACCGTCATGGTTCACAAGCATCCATGACTTCCTAGAATGAGTATCTCTAGTCATTATTTATTATTTATTAAGTATGTGGGTTCATATTTCCCCATCCTCATTATCACCATAATATACAAAAGTGGCCTAACGTACCCAAATACTGCTTTTTGATGTGAAAACCTTCCTGACCTGAATTCAATACGTTGACAACTTCCTATGATGATTTTTGGGGTCAACCACACAGGAATTTGTATAGATAGTGGACATTTATGTAATTAAAATTATTTTGCTCTAGCATCAAAGGCCTAACAGATTACTCTTTGCTGCTTCAGGAATTTCATGTTTAGATCAATAATTTTAGGATATTCACTTCCAGAGTGTATGCTTTTCAATCAGAAGTTTAGCAACACATTGGTAACATTTTCTCCTCCGATTTCATAGTGCCATCGTGCCGGATGACAGTTCCAAAGGGTCTGTAGGTCCACCCATGGGGGGATTAGAGCATTTCCGAGGAAAAACAGGACATCATTTAACTAAAATATTCTCTCCTCCCCCACCACTCACATACCTTTCAAAGTTGGTTGGTTTGTTTTGTTCCTCGGGCTTGGAAGATGTACTTTGCTCTCAAATAGTAGTGATCGGAGGCACCCAACTCCTCTTGCCTTCATAGTTGTGGTGCCTCTTCAGCTGTAAATGATTAGTGTGTCTCAAGCCTGGCTCTTATTAAAATCACCTGGATAGTTTGTTTATTTTCCTATCAATGCCCAGGACTCACCACCTGAGATCTTGGTTTAGCTGATGTGATGCTGAGACCACGGCTCCAATAGGTTTTTAGAATTAATTATTTAATTAATCTTTAAAAATATTTTACTTATTTATTTGAGAGAAGGGGGGCAGAGCTGGAGAGGGAGAAAGTCTCAAGCAGACTCTGTGTGTGCATGGAGCCTGACATGAAGCTTGATCTCACAATTCTGAGATCACAACCTGAGCTGAAACCAAAAGTCAGATGCTTAACCAACTGCCCCACCCAGGCATCCCAAGAAAATGATTATTTTAAAAAAAAAAGATGATTTATTTGTGTGGTATGAGAGCAATTTATTACATGTCCGGACGCCATTTCAATGACATCGTCAACGTACAAACAGTGTGCAACCCCTGAAAGTAAGAAGGGAAAACATGCTGTGGCGGAGCTGCGACAGTGGAGGTCAGAAAGATGAAGAATGGCTCTGGTGTGCCTGCCTCCGGGGAGCAGCCCTGAGCTGCCCCGGGAGCTCTGTTCTTGCTCTACACACAGTTCTAACACTCTAGCTGCGCTGGTTCTCCAGGCGTGGAAACTTACTAGGCAAGCAATGACTGCTTTGCCACCTGACGCTAAAGAAAACAACAACCAAAAAGCAGATGGTGGCACTCAGAGAATATTCTAGTCTGGGACTGGCTAGGATGAGGGCAGGTCGTTCTCCTCGCTCCGCAGCTGTGACTCTGGGCCCATCATTCCTTCTCGCCGGGACTGGGGGTGCGGGAGATGGCGGGGTGAGCCCCTGCCTGGGCTGGGCTCGCCGCAGGGCTTGCCCCTGAGCTGCCAGGAGCGAGCTTGCCCTGGGCTGCCGCTGCTGCTGCGGCTCAGCTTGGCTTCTGTGCCGTGGTTTCTGCCGCCTAGAGCATTTCATAGTTTTTAATGACTGAGGCCCTCGTTCAGGCCATGTTTGTGGCCTCATAACGGCCTCTGGTCCACATCACTTTCTCCAATCCCTCTTTTTTATTTCCACCAAAAAGAGCTCCCTAAATGCAAATCTGATCATTTTACTCCCAGTTAATATCCTCTAATGATCCCACAAGCTACAGGATTTCATGCAGACGTCTATAGGAGGTTCTTCATGACGGATCCACACGTACCCCCAGCCCACGCCTACCCTTCCTGCCTCTCATTTTTAGCGGGAGCAACTGCTCACAGCTTCCTCCAGGCTCCAGGCTCTGTATTTCATAGTTCTGTGCTTTGGCTCATGCCGTTCCTTCTTCTGGAATGCTCTTTCTTCTTGCCATTTGAGCTGTCCTGTCCTGCAGGAAGTTTTCCTGGGCATGTGATCACTCTGCCCGTGCGTCACCCCCACCCCTTGCGCTAGTTGTCTTCCCTTTGCTATTATAGATATACATACGTTTACATGTATATATTTCTTTATTTCCCTGCTCTTGTTATATATTGAAGTACTATTCATACGTGTTGTCACCACTGTCCCCCTCCCCCTATTTCTTAGCACGTTCAGCAGCCCAAAGGCAGAAACCATTCTTACCCACTTCCTGTCTTTCCAGGGTCTGAGCCTCCACCATAAGTGGCTCTTCAGTGGGACTAAACTGAGAGCTCTTTCCTATGACACCACGCAGATGTCATGTCTCAGCAGGAACCTCTGTAAGGAGTTCACAAGCTCTGTGTTTCTACAAGTGGTTCCCAGGACTTGGACAGGAAATTGGTGGCACTGGCAACAGAATACGGAAGGCGGCCGTCTGGGATGAATTTGCTGCGTCATCTCTGTGGTCTCGGTTCCTCATCTGTTTCTTGAGCATGGGAAGTGCCTGCAATAGTGCCATGCCAATAATATGACAGCTAAAAATGTATTCAGCACTTACTATAATTGTGTTTACTTGATCCTTATAGTAAATTTTGGTATATGCCAGACAAGTAGTATCACCCCTATTTTAGAGATGAGGATACTGTGTCTCAAATTTGCTTAAGGTAATGTGCCCAGTAAGTGTAGGCTCTGGGGACTGTTATTTGGGAATTCTTATTTTCAGCCCATTGTTCTTTCCATAACTATATGACATTGTCTACCTATGTGCCATGAATGACGGTTTTAGTGGTAAACTTGAATCATCAAGAAAGAATTATAACCAGTATATCGTGCTTAAGAAGGGAGGACAATCAGTAATAACTTCTAGAAAGGGTTCTATCTAAAGATTTAAATAAAACCAAGAGACACTTGGTTCTGAAAGGACTAAGATTCATGTATGTGAAAAATAAACTTAGGTTGACACCCGATCTCTTGATTTATAAATCAAGTATTATAGTAGCCAAATTTTAGTATCATAGTAGGCTTCTTAGAATCATGAGATGGATTCTTTGAAAGGTATTCTGGTATATTCTCCTATGTTTGTATAAAGTCATGCTTTCCTAGTCCCTAATAATAATGGGTGCATTTTAGAGATCACACTCTGCAAGCCACCTCAGTAATATTACTTTCCTAAAATGGCTACTGAAGAACTAGCCTAAGTCTTTCATAAACACCCAGAATCTCTTTTCTCTTATTTCTCTTCTTAAGTTGGAGGTGTTTTGATTCCTCTATCTGTCTTGAACACCTAGAATCATATACTACGGACTACTTGTTTTGTTTTGTTTTTGTTTGTTTTGCTTTTAAGTAAGGGCTATAGGTAGGGTTTTGTTTGCAAGGGGGAAAAGACAAGCAGATTCATTTCTAGGACATTTGAAAATCTTTACTGTTTGCCTGAAAGTATTTGGTTGTTTGGAGATGGAGTTCCTTGGAGTTTTAGCCTGAAGTATGGTCTACCCAATGTAGTCTTTGGAAATGTTTACTGCTTCATTGTGGACTTGATGCGTGGCACTGCATAGACCCAGGAGTCTATTGACATCCTGAGGCCCATAAAGCTCTCTTTGATTTTATGAGCCAGACTGTTCCCTGTCTTCTCCATGTGACCCTGGGTGGGGGAATTGGGGAAGGGGTGGGCCTGTTAGGATGCAGATTTCTGGGCATCACTCCCGCCCTCTTGAATAATAATCTTAGGGGATGGGGTGCAGGAATATACATTTTAACAAATTCTCCAGGTGATGCTCACACTACCCTTTCAGAATCTGCAGTCCAGGTTGTACTTTGTACCTCAGTGAAGACTCAGCCGTTAGTTCAAGATTTTTTTTGCCTGTAGACAAAGCAAAGTAACCACCCTATTAAAAGCCTTGCTTTCTGGTTTGAGACCAGTGGCACTTTTTCCACTCTTGCTCAGTGTTTGACTTCCAAACTGATTTCAGTGCTCCACTGCTCAGTATATTGATTGAAAATGGGCTCAGCCATGTTGCGAAGTGTAAGCGTGAGAGTTGAATCTAGCCTTTTGTTTTAACCAAGATGTGAACTTGACTTCCAGCTATCTATAGTGATACTGCATTTCAGAAAAGCCTCCTGTTATCAGGAGCTACAAGGGGGAGCCTACTGATCTTTGTCTTTTAGAACCAGAAATCGAAGTGCAGAGTGTTAAGTCACTAGAGGGTTTTGCTATTTATTGTGCAAGCTTCGATGTTAACATTGTCTCATATGCCACCTGTTTATATTTACTGGAAAGTGAAATAGTTATTGGCATCCAGATAATGAATTGTCTTAGCGAGAGTGTATAGATAGTCTTCTGGCTCCTTGTCAGGAAAAGGGAGACTGTGTTTTGCATTGTCGTTTTATCATTTGAAAATCTGGGGCCTTGCATAGGTTAAATGCTGTCGGGCTCTTCAAGGAAATTTTCCTAACTATTCATACTTACATAGTCTGTGTTCTTTTCACATGCAATTCTTCCCCACTGCCTACACTGCAGAGAATGAAACATCAGATAAATATGCCTGGGATGGTGATGCTCTGATGGAGGGAAAAAGGAAGCCCGGCTTTTTCTTTCGGTTGGTAGCCTATTCACCAAACTCTATATGCTATATATAGAGCCCTACTTATGCTATAGTAAAAATGCAATTCCAATCAGCAGTGAGAGATGAATGTATTTTGATCTTATAATAATGTCATTACTTGAATAAATAGGCAACAATCTTTCACAGTCAAAAAACAAACGAGGCTATGTGAATCTAAGCACTGGTCATACAA
Source organism: Ailuropoda melanoleuca (assembly GCF_002007445.2). NCBI lineage: Eukaryota > Metazoa > Chordata > Mammalia > Carnivora > Ursidae > Ailuropoda > Ailuropoda melanoleuca. The sequence continues at coordinate 147,042,689 of NC_048219.1, forward strand.
TTCCCAAAGAATTGGTTGAGTAACAACAAAAGAGCCCAGACATGGGAGCAAGGTGGGAAGAATCTGTTTGAGAGGCATTGAGAATCATCAACCTTAAGATGTTATTTACAGGGGCACCTGGGTGGCTCTGTTGGTAAAGTGTCTGACTCTTGATTTCAGCTCAGTCATGATCTCAGGCCTGAGATCAGCCCCCCTCGAGGGCCATGCTGGGCTCCCCGTGGAGTGCGCTTGTCCCTCTCCCTCCTCCTGTGCCCCTCCACTTTTCTCTCTCTCTCCTAAATAAATAAATAAATAAAATCTTTAAGAAAAAAGATGCTTTTTACATTATTTAAGCAATTGGGAAAGTAACTTGATTGCGGTTTTCAATATGCCAGGAAAACAGTTTTTCTCAAGGCAGGAAAAAAATATCTGAAATAACACTAAAGATCTTTCCTTGCTTTGTGTTTTTATAATTAACTATTCTTATTTGATATTTATTACCCATTTATTTTTCAGTTAAAATTCCTTGGATTCCTCTGAAATTGTCATTGTGTGGTGGAGGTGATTTGTTTTGGTTATAATGGGACAACCGATTATATTTGCATTATATTTTATTTACATGATTCTGAAACAGCAACATGTGTTCTTTATAGAAATTCAAATTATACCAAAAATTAAAAATAAAATATAGAGCCATATGGAAATCTACAACTCAGGAGTAACTTCTTCTATCAGTCTGGATAACCACTTTTATCAGACATCTCTCCAACATACAGGCATAGTTTTAAAATTTAATATGAGTGTGATCATACTAAACATGTTCTGTAACCTTTATTCTCCCACTTGGACACATATCATGGACGTCTTTTCATGTCAGTAATTACAGAATTATGTCATCATTTTAATTTTTTTTTTTTTTTAGTAGGCTCCTTGCCCACTGTGGAGCCCAACACAGGGCTTGAATTCCTTACCCTGAGATCAAGACCTGAGCTGCAATCAAGAGTCAGATGCTTAACCGACTGAGCCACCCAGGTGCCCCATGTCATCATTTTAAATGGTTGTTCTATTTCCTACCACATATGGGTTTCATAATTTATTTGCTCATTCTGTATGGATGAATATTTTCCCACTATTTTGAAACGTATTTGTGCATAAATCTTTTACATTTACAGGATTAGTATCTTAGGATAAAGTCTTGAACATAGGATTCCTGGGCCAAATGTTATGTGTAATTGACGTGATGATATATATTGACCCACCATCCTTCCAGAATAGTTGAAGCAATTTTCCTTACTACCAACAATGCCTGAATGTGTCCATTTTCCCACTCTCACTGATACAAGGTCTAGAAAATTTATTTATTTTTTGTCAATATACTAGATCAAAAAAATGTTGATTTCATTTGTATTAAGTGATAACAAACACCTTTTCACATTTTTAAGCATTTGCAGATATTTTGTTTTTTCTGAATTACCTTTTCACCTGTTTTTCTATTGGTTTGTTTGTCTTTCTTTTCTGGATGTGTTCCCCCATCCCATTTTATGAGTTCTCTGTATAATAAGGATATGAAACTCTATATTTCATATGGGTTATAAATATTTTTCTTAGTTTTTCTTCTATGTTTAATTCCCTTTATATTGATTTTTAGTTTTTTATATGAGAAAGAAGTTCTTTTTATTTTTTATAATGGTAGTAGTAATTTTTTTTGCAACATGAGTTTTTGATTTTTTACAACTTGAAACTCTATTTTTGTTATATGGAATATAAAACATAAAATTCAAACATATTTGTGGTATGCAAACACTTTGCATTTACTTCGGTTCTGTCATTTTGGATTACTTTTATTTGAATTATATCCTTGTGAGTAGGAACATAAACTTACAACTAGTGAATTTACTGTTTCTTTTCCATTACAGACGTATTTTTCTCTGAGTCTAGATTAATGCTAAAGTCTCAAAATTGGCTGATTTGAGAGAATTTACTTAAAATTAAATCAAAAGTGAGAAAAAATAATTTCATTTATCCACAGAAGAAAATTTGCATAGCAAGCTATGATTTGCAGTGACATTTTACATGTTTAGTTTTATTAGCTTCTCAGAACCACCCTGTGAGTTGGGTCCCATGATACCTGTTTTATATGTGTGAGAAACTGGGACTCTGGGAAAATGACATAAAATCATTTTCTGACATAAAATCATAGAACTACGAAACTGATGACATGATAGGTTTTGAATTCATGTCTTTTGAATGGAAATTGTATATTCTTTTTTTAAAGATTTTTCGAAATTTATTAGAACGAGAGAGAGAGGGAGTGAGCACAAGCAGAGAGAGGGAGAAGGAGACTCCCCGCTGAGCAGACAGCCAGACGTGGGGCTCAATCCCAGAACCCTGGGATCATGACCTGAGCCAAAGACAGCCAGCCACTTAACTGACTGAGCCACCGTGCCCCAAATTGTGTTGTTCTTATTTAATTCTCTTCCATCCTAATTTTACATTTTCGCTGTAATAAAAATGAAAAGGAGGTGCTTAATGACTAACTTGTCTAATCCTCTGTAGATAAGTGACTTCTTAAAATGAATATGACACGAAGATATCGTCACTGTAGCCACAGAAGGGATCTGACAACCAGAGGTTGATACAGCTTGAGCACGTATGAGTAAAAGAATACATTGTATTGTCACTCTCGCTTTAGAAATTCTAGCCAAAGCAATCAGGGCAATTCCCTACAGTCACGCTCCATTGCTTCTGAGAGCCTGCGCCAGGTCCCTGATGAATTCCCCTACGGAGCTAATTACTTGGAGAAAGGAAGGAGGCAGAGATGAGCATCCCCTGCGGAATTTGCTCTTACACTACACAGCTCCTCCTCAGCCCACCAAAGTACCAAAACTGGTAATTTTCCCAGAGAGGCCATGTCAGCTCTGATGTCAACTGAGGGCCATCATATTAACAAAATCAGGATCTGGTGGAAGGAACACTGAAGAGAGGCCAGAATCCACCTAGCAGGCTTACCGGGGTGAAATAAAGTCCTTCTGCCTGTTACCAGAAGATGCTCGTGCTTACCAAGGGTGTACGTGTTGATGCTGACTTGATCTGTCAAAGGGTTCCTGCTCACGTCTCCCCTCCTGACATCGTCCTCTCTGATCACACCATGTGGAGTGGATGCCCATTTCTCAAAACATCCCCAAACTCAGTCTTCTCAGTGAGTCACTGTAGATTCCTAAGGGAGTGTTAGCACAGCGCCATTTCCACCTGACGCTCTATCAGCTCTGTTTCCTTAATTTTTTTTTCCCCCAGTGGGAATTTCCATGGTTCCCTTTCTCACCTATATTAACTGTAGTATAGTTCTCCTTAAAGCGCTTTCTGAGAGAAAAATTCTACACAAACATAACCAATTCTGCTCCAGAATATAGGAATTCTCTTAGGGCAGAGAAGGAGCAAATCAGGTACAGTATGTTTGGTGTGTAATACAAATGAAAATTGTTTTTTTGCTTTTACAATCATTTAGTTTTGTTAAGCAGCTATCAGTGTGGCTTTCAGTGAGGGCACCTGTAGCTACATTTTCCCGTGCCCTGGTCCTATCCAATGTCAATATATCATTGACTTTTATTTACTGCAAGTTTCTTCCTCTGCCTATTTTGAGTGCATCTAACAATGTGCCTTTAAAATCTTGTTACTTAGTTCTGAATACCCAAGAGGTCACTTCTTTCCTGAAGAATCATGGTACTTGAGATGAAGAGGAATGCCCCTGAGACAAGGGTTGCCCAATTTAGCAAGTAAAAATACAGGCTTAAATTTGAATTTCAGATAAACAACAAAGATTCTTTAGTATAAGTACATCCCAAATATTGCGTACTTATTTCTGGGATGTATTTATAACCATGTGCAATATCCTACTAAAATTGTTAAAATACTCTATTAAAAATTATTCATTGTTGACCTGCAATTCATATTTGTTTGGGTGTTTTATATTTCATCTGGCAATCCTATCTGAGATCAATTTTCATATTCTACAAAAACCAGAGCTGGACTACGTCAGAGTAAACAGCGCATTTTTTAACCTTCCCGATAAGTGGAGGGGTAGATGGCATGGGAAGGGTTATTAGTTCAAATATGCACATCCGCTTAGGACTGACCCACTGTGCTACCGCAGAATTAGGGTGCATAAGCTATATCTGTTCGATAGTGTTGTATATGTCATCACTTGGAGCTACCCATGGCTACTTTGGGAGGCATGCATTTTAATTGCTATTCTTTTGTACTTCTTCCCTGAGGTGATGTTTCAAAATTTTAAACTAGACATCTAATCAGCAAAATCCTGGGTCTAATTAAATACTGACATTTAAAAATTTTTGAGGATGGCAGTAAACATTAATGAGATAGAAGATATACAAGAGAAATGAAATATAATTGTCACTGGAGTTCATAACAATAAAAAACTTCTCCACAGTGTAAAACAGAAACACATTTCTTTCACAGCATGATGTTTCTAAGCCATGTCTGAAGGTCCAACCAAGGTTTAGTGTAACTAGTATAGAGTTGAAATGACTCATATTAAAACAAACAAATTCTGAACGTCAAACTGGAATTTTAATAGTCTCTAACACTAACCTGATTATAAGCCTAGAATATTAAGGGCAACAGTTTTCAAACAGTTGGATAAAATCTTTGACAAAAGAAGCCTTTTGCCATGGAGCACAGGTGCACCGCCATCCACTGGCCTTAACTTTTTAGAAATGAGAATTTAGGTCCTACTCCACCCCAATTCTTCTCATTTTAAAGAACTGGCATGGTTTGAACTTATGGTGGGGGGCTCTGTCATAGCTTTGTTACCACTCCCCTCAAAGTTCTGTAACAGAGTGGTAGATTAAAGATGTCCACAAATTCTTTGCTCTTTTTCACATTGAAAAGTGAATATTTTCCTTCCCCTTGAATCTGGATTGGCCTTAGTGACTTGCTTGATCAATAGAATGCAGTATAAGTGACATGCTGGGAGTTTTGAGACAATTTTATAAGAAGCTTTTTGACTTCCACCCAGGCCTCTTGAAATGCTCTCTCTGGGAGCCCTGAGTTACTATGTCACTGCCTACGACCATGTAGCTGGACAGGCCATGTGTAGGTCTTCCAGTAACTGTTCCAATAGAGTTCAGTCTTCCAGCCACCATCTCCAGCCAGGTACACGTGTGAGTGAAGCCATCTTGGGCCTCCAGACACCGCCCCTCCCCCAACTAGGCACTTCATATTGATGCCTCCTCGAATAGAAGGACAGCCCAGCCAAGCCTGGTTGGAATTCTTGACCCCTGAAATCATGATATAATAAGATGGTTGTTATTTTAGGCCACGAGGTTTTGAGGTAGTTCGTTACGCAGATAACCGGAACAAATAGTGATGTGTTGATCTTTACACTTAAAAAGAGAATGAGGTAGAAGAAAAAAGGGGTGGGCTGATTAGAGAAGGTGAAGGGGGAGGAGCGGAAGAGAAGGAGATCATAAATGCCTTGGGCACAAATGAAAGATGGGCTAGGGATTTAGAAGACTTGGAACAAATTAAAAAAAAAATCAGAGTCACAAATTTTTATCAGGCTACACTCACGACTTGGGCTGATTTCTTAGGGATTCAGTGGGAAAAGAGCAGTAAAGTCTTGCCTCACGCAGATGCTGTGAACAGTAATGAATAAACATGACAAAAATGCTTCAAATAAGAGCTGAAAATGTTAAATATGTAAGGAGCAATCTTTGCACCTACTGAAAATCGTTCATCAGATGATTTCAAATTGAAGTGTCTCAGGAGAAAATAACTTTGAAAAACACAAACAGATTTTTACTTTTTGTACTTTTATTGAAAAGGTACATTTAAAAAAATACACAGACATTTTACCATTTACAGATTGCAGATATAGATGCTCTGAAAGAGTTCTCGCTATTTTGTTATTTTATGATACCTCTTGCCCCTGATACCACAAATATTCCAGTCTTGTTAATACCAGTTTAGAAAGGGGGGCGTGGGAGCATGACCTGCAACATATCTGGTGAACAGAAAGACAAATTGTTCAATTATAAATTTTTTATCTTCTGTACATTATTGCATTAGGGAGCCACAAAATTATGTAGCATCATTACAAATGAAAACAGGTTAAAAATGAAGAAGATAATTACGTAGAAATACATGGATTCGTTGTCTCCTTGCAGAATGCACAAGAGGTGCAAAAATGCGCAACTTAGGAAGCTCTTTTTTCTGGTTGTATACATTTGCTTAGCAACTCAAACTAGTGAGGAAGCTACAAAATAAGTTAAACAAAAATAGCAAACAGGTAGTAATTATAGCTATGTTATATGGCTTTCTAGTTCTTTTAAATATCACCAAATAAAACGTGAAATAAAGAAAATACATTACTTTATCTTTTGTTCTCTGAAAAATTCAAAGCTACTTTGCTTCCTAACATTTACACAGCAACTAAAAATGTTGAATTCAGACAAGAGATACAGAACTATTACTACACAGGATACAACAGTACTTGGGTCTAAAACAGTACACGATCCCTGTCGACAATAGTACACAGAAAAGAAAACATTGTGATCCGTTGGTAAGATGGTGTCCACAAGTGAGCACTTGTGTTCATCTATTTTTGTTCCACACTAGAATGTGCCCAGTTGGATTCCAGAGTTATTTACAGACGTGTGAGGAAGACCCTAGTTTTCAAGTCTGTCAGGAAAATATTCCTTATCATTTCTAAGCCAGATCACACCCGTGGAAAAAGAGTCAGAGAATGGTATATAGATACATTTTGTTTTGTTTTGTTTTCTGACCCATACATTTGCAAGAAACCAATGATCTCAGATACACAAATCGAGTGGGGGAGGCCGGGGGAGGGAAGAGGGGGCTAAAGCCTGGGCTGCTCAGATCCCTAAGCGGGGGAGCGGTCCCTAAAAGCACTCTTGAGCCTAGTGATTTCCTAGTCTTTGGAGTCGGGGCCGGGGCGGGGGGCCCGGGGCGCCGGGCGTCAGTAGGGCGCGAAGAGGATGGAGGCGGGCGTGGCGCGGAGGGGCCCGTGGCCCGGCCGCAGCAGCGCGGGAGGGATGGCCGGCGCCTGGAAGAGCGACGCCGACGGCCGGGGCGGCAGCGACAGCGCCGACGACACCGCCGCCGCCGCCGCCAGGGGCGAGGACAGGAAGGCCGGGGCCAGAGGCTTCATCATGTCTTTCTGGAATGCGAGTTTAGCCTGCGGAGGGAGAGAAGCGGGAACGGGGTGGGGAGAGGGTTTTGAGTGAGCACCGCGGACATCTTTTCACGACGCAGACGTTAAGAAGTGAGCTTTTAAAAATCGGGACTCTCAGAAGCCAAGAAATTATTTTCACAAAGCTGGTTTTCAGAGGCTCTTGGCCTACCTTTGCTTTGATTTGTTTCCATTTCAACTCTTTTTCGGGTGGCCTTTGCCCCTGGACACTAGGACGCGGGGGAGGGGGGCTCTCTGAATAGATAGATGCTAAAGCTATTTTGTGCCGAAGCTGCTTCTCACGAAGAAAAAGCAGACATACCCAGAAGGTTTCCTGCTTAGATAATGGAGCTCAATTTAAGACTCTGACTACTTGTAAACCACAGTGCAGCGCTGAGAGAGGTTTTCCGGGGGGAGTGCGCCTGACCCTTCACTTCTCTCTGAAGAGCTGCACTGGGTGACATAACTGGGGTTCAGGGCCTTAGGGACCTGTTAAGCGTCATGAAAACAAAGTCCGTGTACACCTCTCTCTCTGGCCACTTAAAGAGTATTCCCTGAAAAGCTAACTCCAATTTCTGTCGTTGGGAATGATTGAAGTGTGCTAGAAACGTTCTCTTTTTAAAGGAATCCCAAGGTGGAATCTTCCTGTGAAGTCAGAAATCAATCCTTAATTTCTCTCTCTTGCAATCAGGAGAAGCTTTGCACACTGGATTTGTTTAATGCAGGTAACACCTGCTTGCAGCATCAGAGGGAGGCTTTGCAGAAGCTGGGAGCATCGCCTCCAGCGGGCCAGTCCCGCTTCAACCTCAAATGGAATGCCACACTGGGCTAAGTCCCAGGGAGATTATGAAATCCATCCATCTGGGTATTTATATGACATCTATTGCTGGCGCCCCTGGGTATTTTTGCAAAGAAACTGAAAACAGCACATATCTGAGAGCAGGTAGGACAGGCTGAATACCAACATGCCTGCTAGACAGGGAAAGAGAGTAATACAAATGCCCACTTGACTTTCTGGAGAAGGAGGGGTGGAGAGGGGCCAGAAGGGGAGGAGAGGGAGAGCTCTCTAGAAAGGAGGAGGGTATTACATGGATGGAGTTTTGTTTTAGGAAAGCAAGCCCTCTTCCCAGGTTCGACACATTCCAAGATTCCTCAGGATTATTTGTCTTTGTTCCTGAGCCTTTATTTTTCTTTATATGCTAAAGAAGGTAGTCTTTTGAAAAGGTCCTGGTAAATAGGAAGGTATTAGCTCTTAAAGAGGTTCAGTTTCTCTTCCCTAAAGCAGCTGCCTTCAAGGTGTCCTACAGCAGGGACTAAGCAGTTCCTTCCAAACATCTGTCTATGAGGGCTATTGAAAATCAAAACTTTTCAGGGCCAGTTAGTCCCTAGGCCCTCCTAACCCACAGTCCCCTGCCCGAACCGGAAAGGTGGACCCACAAAACAGGTGAGCAAGTGAGCAGGTGAGGTGAACTTACTGCTAAAATGCTCGGGCTCCGCTGGAGTTTGTTGTAAGGGCTGTATTTCGGCTTCAGTGGTTTCCCTGCAACGCGATCCTTATGCCTTCGGCTAGAAATGTGCTGAAAAAAGTGTGATGCATTAGCTGAACCTAAATGTGAGCTTTATTCCATGTAAAATATATTTCCTAGATAGAGGTAGCGGGTTGCTTCATTCCCAGTTATGGGTCTGCAGTTTCGAGGTGGTGTGGATAAGATCACCACACTCTCAAAATTCAGACTTGCTCCCCACTCAGTTGTTAATGCCTTTCTTCCTTTCCTTTCTCTGTAGTACTTACCCTGCTTTGCCCGTTGTTACCATCTTGACTGATGAGTCTGTCTCCCTAACCAGATTTTGGTCTTTGAAAGACAAGACTGAACATCTTGTCTTCCAGAAGTTCTTGCTCGACTGACTATAAGCTCCAGGTTGAACGCTGTGCTCATCTAGCCCAGATCTGCCGTATAATAAAGGTGAGCAAGGATTTGGTCCTAACTTTTTCTTCCATCAGCACCGGCATATTGTATACTGTATGCATTGTATAAAGGTTAGTAAATTTATCTGTGAGCCCAGTGAGAGCCATTATATAGATTAGATACACAAGCCAGTGGTGGCCCAAACCACAGTGAATACTAATTCAGGATACATTACCTGCTTGAGTTGAATTTCTGAATTAACATGAACATCACAGATTTCACAATGAAATGTCTTGTTCTGTAGTCCTGAGCCCTTACTGCCATTCTGCATCTTTAATCTTGATCCAGGTCTAGGATAGGACTTAATTGGACCAGCCCCGTTCCGAGCTTCAACCATGGTCTTGTGTTTAGATCCTAAGACAGGAAGAGACATACAGTAAGTAAATAGCTAGTTAAGAACTGAATAGATATATGAATAGCTCTTTGTTTTCTTATCCTTGAGAAGTTTTTCAGGCTGAATTTCTCATTGCTTTTTTTTTTAATAATCATTTTAATGCTGATTATAAGCACTTTACTTATTATAAACAATCATGCTGATTATTCAACACATTTTTGTTGTAAAAAATGGGAAAACATGAGTATATTAGGGAGAAAATATGGAAAATATACAGAAACATAATAAAGGTTACCCTATATTTTCACCACTCAGAGATAACCACTGTTATCATTTTAGGTTTTTTTTTTCAGGTTTTGTTTTGTTTAGTAAAAATATGTATTTATTTTCAAAATTGGGATCATACTAGCTAAATATCCTGAAAATTTCACACAGCAAATCATATATTTTTTTAATAAGTACATTTTAATGACTGAGTAATGTATTCTCTCATGTTGGGTTACTATAATGTATTCGACGTTTCCCTACTGAGGGACTTTTAAATTGTTTCTCTTTTTTCCAAGTGTGTTGCAGTGAACATTAAGCTTAGATATTTGTCTTCATCTCTGACACTTTATTGTAATGAGTTTTGGGAAATATTAGATGCTTTTGAGAAAATAAAGAACAGAATAAGTTTTATCTCCAATTTGCTTTAAACTTTTGCCTTGCTGTTTCCAAAATTATTATATCATACTTTTCTTAAAATCACTCCTTTGAATCAAAAAAGCAGAGAAGGCACTGAACAAACGTAATGTTCGAACAACAAAAGATACGGTATTCTGCTGGGAAAAGTTGGGTTTTGTTATAAACACGATTTAAATTCAAATGATAGCTGCTAACCTGTGTTGTGCGCCTCTAGCTGTGACAGGGAGTTCACAGCCACTTTGCATAGTGAACAATACAGTAATTTTTTGGCTTTTTCTTCTTCTGATTCAGAAACAGTACTGGGAGCTCCATTTGTGCTCTTCGAGGGAGAAGCGGCCGCTCCAGGTGGCAAGGGTGCTGTGCCAGATTTGAGGAGATAGGATCCCCCTTCGGAGCCCAATGGCTGACTGCAACTGTTGACTTTTAACTTCCCTTTATCTTCTAAGAGAAATGCAGAGAGATCATATTGAAGTTTCATATATCGTATCAACACATGGAAAATTAACATAGAGGAATTAAAGATAGGAAATGGATTTCTATATATAGTTTTAATCTCCAGCAAAGATTTTAGTCCATTGAACTTGATGGAAAAAGAACTCCATGACATCAATTTCCAATATCAGCTCACCCCAAGATTATGATAACTTATGAAAAATGACTTTTTTCCTTCCACTGGTAGCAGGTAACTTTCTGAGATCCTTGAGTTGTAAATTATGCTCCAGGGAAGTCTTTAATGTATAGGAAAACCAACTTCTTTCCAAGATGAGTATATGATATGATGGTAATGTGAAATCAGTTATTAATCAATGGTAGGTTCGTTTGACTATTTATGCTTTCATTATGACATGAATATAAAGTTAAAATTCAATTTTTATACCAGGTTAGCATTTTAACTTTGAGGTGTTGGGGTAGAGGTGAGGGAAGAAACATAGTTAATTTTGGTTATGGTTAAGTTTTTGCTGCTCTTTGAATGGCAAAGCAATTTATCTAAAATACAAGATGCAAAATTTCATTCATTATACTTATGACTGCCAGTCTAAATTATAATTTTTTTTTTTCAGTAAACTCAACCCCCAACGTGGGCTCAAACTCATGACCCTGAGATCAAGAGTCACACGGTCTACTGGTTGAGCCAGCCAGGCGCCCCTAAAATCATAAGTTTTAAATAAGGACATTAACCATAACCACAATATGAGGATTAGCCAAATCATTTATAGACATCTTGGCATTTTGATCATGTAGCTACTAAATGCTTGTAATTCTCAAGGCTCACGCTGCAAGCTATAAGAAGGCTCAGAGTGACTTTAACAGAGTTCCACTCTTCAGGGTCCATTTGCTATTCAAGACAGGTTCTGTTCAGCGGCTCCTTTGGGAAAGAAACTGGAACTTCATAGGCAACAGCCCCGTCCATCACACATTTAAGCTGAGTAGAGCTGGTGCTCTTAGAAAATGTCTATTGATGTACTGATAAACTTTTATTAAGAGGGGAAGGAAATTAAAACTGAAAACTTATTTGTTAATTGTCCTAGCTAATTTGGAACTGTGTACCATGGGCCTGGATCCCCAAGAGGGAAGGAGTGACTGGGGGAACAGCAAAATGATGGTATGTGTCTGTTCTGCAGATGGGGCAAAGCCAAAGTTTTCATATGTCTCAAAGAATAATGGGAGATCATATTTCTTCCTGTTTGATTTAGGGATCAACAGTTAATTTCCATCCCTTTTCCTACATTGGATCCATCCAGGTCAAAGACTAGCAGGGATTCTATAGACGAATTCCAGATCTGGATGGTGTTTGGAATAAGTACATGCTCAGATCCCTTTTTTATCCTTGGGTTTCACAATTTATATTCCATTTCAGCAAGTTTATTAAAACTTCAGGATGCCATGAAGTATGATGGAAAAGATCTTAGAGTTTTACTAAACTGACCTCTGTAGTATGAGAGAAGGAAATAAAATCAATCTTCCTAAATGGTAACAGTAAGCAAATTAGATTGAAGATTATGTCAAGCTTGGAACTCTTTCATCTGTAAGGATCCCTCAGAGTGATTTTACAATATTATAGAACTCACAAAGCAGTGAAATAATTCAGTAATCTTAATATTTGCACCTATGGAATTACTCAGTTTCTTGTGATGGAAACTCAAGTTATTGCATAGTAAAATCTTTGCTTCAAACGTTTCATATTTCATATAAATTTCACCTAAAGAATCTGACCTGTTTTAGTCATTTACTCCTTCTGTCTCTTATTTGTATTTATTTTATTGTCCCTTATATTGATTTCCCTCATATACACTTATATTTATATAGAACGTTACAATTTACAAAGTGCCATCACTTACATTATCTTATTATCTCTCACAACAAACTTGTGAAATAGGTAAGGCTGAAAATAATTATTCCCATCTTAAAGATGAGAAAACTCAGGCTCATCAAAATTGAATAATGTCCCACAGATTAGTAGGTGGCATAAATGAGCATGATGTTTTCTCTAACTATTCACTGGGTAGTGTATTAATCTTCCTGCACAAAGGGTGAACTTCATATGGCATTAACATTATAAAAGGCATACAGTGGTCACTGGAGATGTGATAAAGCTGTTGCTTTCTTTAGTTTTGAAGCATATTTGCCTTAAATGAAAATATCTAGCCTGTTCAACAACCATCTGATTCAGAGAAGACGGACAGAATTATCTTTTTCTCTCTATTCCTATTTCTTTAAGAAAAATGCAACAGATTTCCTTTCTGTAGCTCCTTTTCAAAAGAGGTCATTTATTCATTAACAAATGAATATTAACAAAATACTAATTGCTGACAATGTGCTAGACACTGAAGAGAATAATAAAGTAGGTATAGACTAAGAAAATAGAAGTTTAGCAGGGAAAATGAGATAGTCACTCAGAGATCTCTAATTTATGACAGAAATTGTTAAGAGGCATGGGAGCATGGAGCAGGAAATGATTTCTTCTGGTTAGGAAGAAAGAGACATTCTTCATAAAGGAAGTGGTATTTCGGCCAGGTTTTGAAGGTGAGATTTAGATAAGCATAATGAGGTGAGAAGGAGTAGGAAGTGAATGGTTAGAGGTGGAAACATGAGGAAATGCTTAGGTGTTAGAAAGCTTGGGGTTTGCTTGCTGAATACCTGCTAGCTCAGCATAGATGATGGCAACAGGTGTAACGAGGGGTATTATTATAAAGGTGAGTTGAATCAGACGGTAAAGAGTATCTTAAAACTCATAAAATGGATACTAAGGGAGGCCATTTTCCTTTAAAAATATTAAGAGACACGGTATTCTTACATAAATTATGTTTTACTTTTTATCCTCTAGATAGGCCAGAGACTTAATCTTTGTGAATACAGGGATAAATTTTGACTTTGAAAACGTGTAAATGGTTCCATCATATTCAGGAAATTCTGCCATTGGATTGATACTGGCTAGTCAATAAAGCAGATCCTAGAATCACCCATACAATAATATATTAAAATTTTGGCATTCTTTCTGGATGTACGAATTTATAAGCTTCAAAGCCTAATTTTATTATTTCTCATTTTAATTGCTTTACATTTTTATCAAAATCCATTCTGTTATTTTTCTTTTCTTGTTGGCATTATTTAAAGCCTTGATATTTTGTGTATTTGAAAGTTTAATGAATGTACTGTTTACTTCTGTTTCTTTTAATAAAGATACATGTCATCTGGAACTTCTGGTTAATGTGAATTCCATTTTCAAGTATTCCTTCACCTAGTGTTAATTAGCAGGTCTTCTGACTGTCTTCATTATTTTCTGATTACTCAAACGCCTTTTTTTAGGTTTTATCCTACAAGACTTTGAAGCAAAATTTGCTTAGCTACCTCAGAACTGCCCTTTGCAACAAATATCTGTAATTTATGCATCCAAGTGAATTTAATTCTTCAAAGTAGCTGTTGTGGAAGGTTCCACATTGATTTACTTGTTTTCTGAAGTTCTAAGCATTTTGAAAACCTCCCATTTTGGAACTGTTTTCATATCTAGTTGATAAATCATGTGAAGGAAATCAGTCTTCAATATTTATTCGTCACAGTTATTTTTACTCCAAAACTTTACTCAGATTAACCCACCTCTTCATCAAACTTAGCGCTATATTACTCAAACACAGCTTCCAAGGACTAATAAACTAACACAGAAGATGAAAAGAACATGCCAGGAGTTCTGGAAGCAGTTTTCAGAAACTAATCCTGTTGCTAACTAGAAGACTCATGTCCATATATGGGTCTTAATTTAAGAACAATCAAAATAATATTATAACTACATTGTAGGTCTTATATTTCAAAGTAGAACTTTGGAAGCTATAATCCAATTTTTCCACTTACAAGGTTTACTCTTTAGTTTAATGTTAATCCAATTTTTCCACTTACAAGGTTTACTCTTTAGTTTAATGTTACTAATAGAATTTTTTTCTAACCAGGTTTCAATGGTTGAATAACAGATACATATTTTATGTAATAAATTTATGTTCAGTGTTAGAAAATAAAGTCAGACGAAATTTTTAAAAAAATCCCCCATGATTCCATCACTTAAAATAAAATTTTTCTGTAAAGCACCAGATGGTAAAAATATATTAAGCTTTGTAGGCCATACTGTTTTTGTTACAACTACTAAGTTTGCTATTATAGCAGGAAAGCAGCCACCAGCATGACTGTGATCTAATAAAACTTTATTTACAAAAATAGCAGCTTAGATTTAGCCCACAGGCAGTAGTTTGCCAACACTTGACCTGGATTATTATGATGATAACTGTTACTTCACACTATTTACACAATATACGTGAATAGACAGAAACATGAGGTCACTAACATTTTTCAATTACCAATAAATCAAGAATATCTTTCCATGTCAGTAAATGTAGAGTTGGATCATGATTTATAACAAATGATATTTACTTATGTGGATGCACTATAATTTATTCAACTAATCCTCTTTGATATTTGGTTTATTTCTGGTTTGCACTTTTACCATGTTAAAAAGATACAGAATAGGAGTTTGGTTGCCTCAGAATGAAGGATGCAAGCCCAAACTGAAAGCAATTGGCTTCAAGTATCTCAGCATCTTAGAGTAAGTCCCCAAGGACAGCCCGAGACACAAACGTGTAGCATTTCTAAGAGGTAGTAGAACTTATCCTGCTACTAACACCCTATCATGCACTTCCCTAGACTACCTAAGGATCTGAGGACTCACTGGCATCATGAGCTTCTGTCCTGGTTGGGTGCTTCGGAATCCAGCTAAAGTAGTAAAACCAGAAGTGCACATAAGAAGGGACACTGGCATTTTATCTTCCAGTCTGACAACTTCTGATCTTAGTCATCTGTCCCTCATACCAGGTGAAGTAGGAGAAAGGAAGGTTGGGGTCATTGGAGCTGGACCAAGAAAGGTCAGAAGTTGAAGGATCTATAATCTGAGTTTGTCATGCCAAGGTTGAATGAGTTTTCTTTGGGTCAATAGGACATCTTAAAAGGCAGTCAGATTTGAGCCTTGTTATCGGTAACTGACAAGAAGGCTGATCACCAGGATCTTGGCAGCAAGAAGCTGAGGAGTGGACTTCTCTGGTGGCAGGAGATGCGGAAGGATTGGAAAAACCACATGAAGACCTTATACCTTAAACATGGTCCTCCAGAGAGAGACAGCATCTGGACACCTGCCATGTCATTAAGTACAAAAACATTTGCCCTTTCTTCTCTAGTTCCTCCTCCTATCCCTAACAATTGGAAAGGGCAAGCACTAGAAATTATAGGGTGGGGAGGAAGGGAAGATCAGACTATGCCCCTTCCCATGGTCCAACCTGAGCCAGGAAGAAGGAAGTGTTCAGTTGGATAAGAGCCTAGAGTTTCAATAAGACCAGGCTTTCTGATATCTGATGTCTCTGAAAAATGAGAAAGGGATATTCAACAGAGGAAACAGGCAATCATGTACATACTCCACTGAATTCATATATTCAGTAATCAGCTTTATAAATGCATTGTATATAGACATCCCTGTATACCTGCCTAATAATTTCCTCAGGACCTAAACTTTGAAGGCGAATTGCTGGCACAAAGAGCATTTACATTTTCAAACTTGTGACGCACATTGCCAAATTGTGCCCCAGAATGGTTACACAAATTAATACTCTCAAAGCTCTCTGTCTGTAGGAGAGTGCCAGCTTCTCTGTACATTTATCAGCCAAATTATCCATTGCCTTTGCCAATCTGACAGAGGAAATATAGTACCTCATTGTTAATTTGATTTGCATTTTTTTATATTAAAGGGGTTGAACATGTTTTCATAGGATTAATGATGATTTGTGTTTCAAAGTAATTTTTAAAAATAATTCATAATTCTGAAAGGGAGCAAACTCTTGAACGAAATGCATTTTTGACAGTTAAAAAAATTTTACCCATAGTAAGAAGTAAACTTTACCATAATGACAAGCTTTCTCTCGACACAACTAGTAATGTTGTTTGGAGCATAGTTCTTAAAAGCTGAATTCAGAGGCTCAATACTATTTAGGGAAGCTTGCTTTTATGTAAAGCAACAAATTGGCCTAATGACTGCTCCAGGAAGTTACATCTTACAGAGATAGTAGAAGTAATAATAATAATCCCAAATCAGTAGCTGACATGAATCGAATACTTACTGCAGACCAAACACTGTGTTAAAAACTTATATTCATTATCTCATTTATTTGTCTTATACACTAATGTGGTAGTTACTGTTACTGTCTGTACCACTTAATTTCTTTTTTTCCTGAGGTATAAGTTATATACTGTAAAGTACATAAAGTTTAATGAATTTATACGTATGCATACATGTGTTGAAACAGGAGATACAAGACATATAGGAAATACAAGATCAAGATACTGATACGTAAGATATAAAGCTATAAATGTTTCCACCATCTGAGAGGGCTCCCCTGAACTTCCAATTAGTTGATACTCCCCCTCCCTCCAAGGTAACCACCATTCTCATCTCTATCAACTTAGATGAGTTTTGCCTATTCTTGAACTTCATAGAAGTATAATCACACAGTATATATTCTTTTGTGTCTGGATTCTTTCACTCAACACTATGTCTATGAGATTCATCCATGTTGCCATACCTAGAACTTTGTTTCTAAGAGCTGAAGAGTATTCCATTGTATGACTATGCCACCGTTATCTATTTTACTACTGATAAACATTTGGGATATTTTCAGTTTTGGGCTAGCTATTTTGAATAACGTAAGAATAAACGTTCTTACATGTGTTGCTGGTAGACAACAATACTCATTTATGTTCAATATATATACATGGGAGTGGAGTTGCTGGGCCATTAGGTATATAGATCTGTCTATCATCTTTCTCTCTCTCTGTGTCTCTATTGAGCTTTAGTAGATTCTAAAGACAGTTTTCCAAAATGGTTGTGATTCATACTCTCACCAGCCTCGCGTGAGAATTCCAGCTGTTGTACACCGTCTGCAACACACGGTATCAGTACTGTCAGTCCTTTCAGTTTTAGCCATTCAGGTGGAGGTGTCTCATTGAGGTTTTCACTTGTATTTCCCTACTAACTAAAGGTACTGAATACCTTTGCCTATTTTTATTGGCCGATTATATACCTTCCTTTGTGAAGTGCTTGGTCAAATCTCATGTTATTGTTGTTATTGTTGTTGTTTTTTAAGTTCAGAAAAGTGCTCAGGAAACCAAGGCCACAAATTTAACAGAATTCTTTGTGCTTTCTGAGGTCACTGAAATATACTGCTTGTCACTTCTTTTACAATTAAAT
Source organism: Ailuropoda melanoleuca (assembly GCF_002007445.2). Lineage (NCBI taxonomy): Eukaryota > Metazoa > Chordata > Mammalia > Carnivora > Ursidae > Ailuropoda > Ailuropoda melanoleuca. The sequence continues at coordinate 147,060,637 of NC_048219.1, forward strand.
CTTCCTTTTTATACTTAATATTTCACTAAAAAGAATTAGCAACAGAGGCATGCAGTGAAAAGGCAGCTGGTCATATTCTTTCCTGTATTCACAAGCACCTTATCCAACATCTCATTACTATTCCAAAAAACAAAGCAATGCCCGCATTACTGCTTAACACTCATTAAACCAAGTTAGCTCACTTTGATAAGGAATTCTGAAATCATTCTCCTCTGTGTTATCTTCCCACTTTCTGAGTAATGAGAAATTAATGGGTGTCAGTCACAGTACGTACTTCCCTACCAGTTGTGCAGTCTTGTGAGAAATAAAGCTATAGGGCCCGTGGGGCTCTGTATCAGACCCAAAAAACCAAAAAACAAACAAACAAACAAAACAAAAAAACCCTCCCCAAACCCCTAAAACACTGCAAACCTGTCTGCTTGTTGATTGGTGTGCTGTAGAAGACTTCCTAACCCTTTGCTTCTTTGTCCCTTCCTTGTCTACACACTTGACACCGTAAAAGTGACAGAAACCACCAACTGATGACAGATATTTTAAAGTTTAAAGTGGAACTGCATTCAGAAAGTTAATGATATGTGCGTGTGGGGGGAAGCAGCAGCACGCAAGCTGCAAGGTGAATAAGCCAATTTGGTACCTTGGGCTCTTTGCCAAACAAAATGTAGTAAGAGACGTACAGATGCACGAGCATCACTCTGTTGGTGGATGAACAAAGAAAGGGCATTCATTTCTAGTGTAACAGGTCTGCACCTGTCTAAAGGAGCAGGAAGAAAAGACCAACGCTGCAGATAATAATCAGATACGACAGTCGGTTACCCGCTTTTATTTATTAAATGATTTCCTGAAAGGTATGTGCAAAAAGATCTTGGAAAATTTGGTAATAATTTGAATGCACTATTTAAAAGAGGTTTTTTTTTTTTCAAATTTAAATTTTACTGAGTTAACACACAGTGGAATATTGGTTTCTGGAGTAGAATTCAGTGATTCATCACTTACAAACAACACCCATTGCTCATCACAAGTGCCCTCCTTAATCCCCGTCACCCATCTAGCTAATCCCCTGGCCACCTCCCTCTATCAACCCTCAGTTGGTTTTCTATTGTTAACCATCTCTAACAGTTTGTTTCCCTCTCTCCTTTTTTTAAAGAGATTTTTGAAAGCATGGCTCTCTTGGCAATGCAATAACCACATATCCTTATTTTAAAATTTTATAATATTACAGATGAGATTTGCTTAAATTCAAAACATATATAGTGAAAACTTGTATCTGAAGAACAGGTCGATAAGTTAGACAAACAAAGGGGAAAACAGTGATTCTCTAAGGGGAATAAACACAGTCAGTCAGCTTCCTCCTGGAAGATTTATCCTTCTTAAGTTCCCTACCAATATTGCCAACCTCTCCTCAGCAAACATCTGGTGTCCTGTTTTTTACAGAAATGAGGAAGTGGGATGAGTTTTCCCTGATGTTACATTTTCTTCCGTTTGCACCTTTTTTCTTCACATCTCTGAGGAAAAGGTACATGTTTCTACCTGTCTTTTACTTTTCTCTCTTTCCTGTAGTTCTGGCTACTTTCTTTCTACTGGGTTCTTTCTTTCTGTTTACAAAATGCTGAAACTCCCATGTTCCAAAAGTCATTCCCTGACTTGGTTCACTCCTGGAGTCTTCCACCTGCTTCCCTTTGGTGCAGAACTTGAAGCGCTCATGCGAAGTGGCTCTTCTACTTCCTGTCTTCCTGTGTATCCTCACCCTCCTGCAAAACCAATGGTCTCTCTTCAGTCTTCTCTTGTGTTGGGCCAAGTTCCTTCTTGAAATGCTTTTCCCCCTTGATGTCGACAGACGCTGGCCTTGCCTGGTTTTCCGTCAACCTCTGCAACAGTCCCCTTCACCAGCTCTTCTTTCGCTTGCCCCTAGTGTTGGCATTCCTCAAGATGGCGCTCTTGTCCTCTTCCGATGTTTATATGTTCGAATTCACTCTAATAACTTCTACCACATTGACATAGATTCCAAATCTGTAGGTGAAATCTCTACCTTCCTCACAGGTTCAAGATTCTTTCCCCCTAATAGTCTGTGGGACATCTATTTTAGATGTTTCGTGGGTATTTCAAACTCAACCTAGTACTGAATGAATGATCTCCACCTAGCGGCCCTTCCAAGTAGTCCCCTTATAAATCAATGACATTACTAGTTGTACATTGGAACTGTGAGCAATAACTCTTGAATTCTTCCTTCTCCTACCTTAAATGTTTAATGAATGACTTAAGTTTATTAATACTATCTTTTAAATATTTCTTCTATCAGCCTTATTCAATCTTTATCCAGCAGACATTTCTTCAGCATTTACTATGTGTCACTGCCTCATTTCAGGCCCACGTTCTCTCTGAATTACCATTAAACTTCTTTCTAGATCTTGCTACTTCTAGTCCCGAAGCTCACCTCCTCCCTCCTTTTCTTTGCCTATGCTCTTATAATCCCCTTTATATAATTATATTTTGATCTTGCATTAACTCTATTTTTTTTCCACAGTTAAAATTATTACCAGGGTAGAGAGATTCTTGAGTCCTGCAACAACGTCCTAATTCATCTTTGTGCCCAGTGTACAGAAAGCCATAGGTGGGCAATCAATATGTTGAAATAAGGAATGTTCAATTCAGTGCAGTGCCTTTTAGCCTCACAGGTCAAAATACTAGAAATTCACTCTTAATGGCTGAATGATAAAGTGAAATAAACACAGAGAGAACAGACATTTCCGCTGTTGATTATGTAAAATACTTTTATCATTGTTGTTGCAGGTATATAAGTAATCAATATTTAATGTCATTTGAAGTTGAAGTAATTCTCTTAAGAATGGGTCTTCTTGACATTTACTAGGATAGAGTCATAACAACAAGTACGTTGTGCCAGGTCCAATATTTTGATTTGCTAAAATGAACAAACCTATAGATTTTATTATCTTCTTTAGCAGGAATCCTACATAAGCTTACATAGAAACAATAAGCATGTACCTAGGCCAGAAAAATCTAAAGCACATGTGAAAACAAAATATCATCAAAGGATAGCCCATGCTCTTTGCCACTAAACTGATAACCTGTTGTCATGGCAAGGTTTCAGTCATAGCAACACCGTGGTTCTTACGTTTGGAGATTCATCAGAGATCTGTAGCTCAACAAGCCACTTTGGCAATGATGTAAGCAGTCATTAACAAATAACATCCCAGTATATTGATCTGTGTTATTGACAGTTACATGATTGATATATTTATGCAATAATATTCCTTAAGAAATTCCAAGTACTAGGACTTATGCCATAATTTAATTTTCTCCACCCTTTTAGGAATAAATGTCTATTGCTGAAGGTGTCATTTTGCAGGTTTTGTATCTTCGTGACGATACCACTCGTGGCCTACCCAGATCTCCAAGGCACGTAACCTTTATGCCACATGGCCTGAGATTGACCTAGTACACTTGGAGTCCTCTAGCCACCATTTAGCTACTTCCAACAAGATTCCTCATTTAGATTTGATCTAATCCCAGATGTCCTCAAACATTACCCAACATAGTATAGGCTGGTTTATCTCACAACATCTACTAGGTTAGTCAACTTGTTTTATTAGTCACAGGACTTCTTGTTGGAAAATGTCTGATCGCAATGCCTCACTTGAGCATGAACTGCTAAACAACCTTTGGAAACAAAAAGTTCTCTATATGACTTATGCCATTTTGCAGGTGTGGAAAACAAAACAGAGTACTTATCTGACAAGCCCAGAGACACAAGTAGCCAAGGACAGACACAGAAATTAAAGCTAGTTTTTAAAATTCTCAGAGCGCTCAAATATCAAACATTAGGTCAACTGATGCCAGTGGGGTCCTTCACATCTAATGCTGCATTACCATGCCTCCAGCTAAATCCCAGAAACCCTGCCTCTTCAAGCACCGTTGATCACTGTGAAGCTTGCTAACTCCTAATTAACTATGTTTATGTCTGATTTTCATATCTCGGCCTTTAGACTAATCCTGGAAGCAGGGAAAATTGTCTATAAAACTGACTCTTCACTGAATCAGAATCTATATGTCTTTATATTTTTTAAAGATTTTATTTATTTGACAGAGAGAGAGAGTGCACACGCTCACTGAGGGAAGGGCAGAGGGACAGAAGCTGGGGGAGCAGCAGGCAGAGGGAGGGGTAGGAGCAGGCTCCCCGCTGAGCAGAGAGCCCTATGCGGGGTGATTCCCGGCTTGATCCCAGCATGCTGGGATCCTGACCTGAGCCGAAGGCAGAGGCTTAACTGACTCAGCCACCCAGGTGCCTCTATAGGTCCTTACTTTAAAAAAACAAAAAGCTTATTTATTTGAATTAACTTAGGACGCATGAAAGTTTGGTGACAAATTTTGTAAGTTCAAAGCAGGCCCTGTACTGTCATTTTCTGCCAGGCTGCGATCCTGAGTCAGGATATCCTGCTCTTTCCATTTGAAAGCCTATGTCAGTTGGGGTCTGGCCACTGGGCTATACCCTGCAGTGATTTTGTGGTCCAATGAAATGATAGTCATTGCCTAGCTCTGCATGACAACTGCCCTATCGTCCTTCATGCCACTTTTTTGGGGAGCAGAAGCTGCCAGTCTCACACTCAGATAAAACAGTGGCATCTCCAAGTATCTCCCTGTAGAAGCTGGCAGCCCACATGCTGTACCAATGAGCTGGCACTGATTCTGGTGAACCTGTCACTTTTCTAAGGGAGCACAAAAGAGGGCTTGTTTGCTAGAGTTGGAATCTAATGAACAGCTTTCTCCTATTTTGTGTAGTTTTCCAGCCATTTGACTTGTACAATAGAGAAATCATATTTCAACTTCTTCAGGTTGAAAAATTGCCCCTCTTCCGATTTGTCACTGAGAGATGTGAAACCGTTATTTCCGAGGCAGCTTTATTATGGAAAAGAGAATATGTAACTCCTGTCACTCAAATCAAGTCCCTCAGGGAGTAGGTCCAGTAACAATTCAAAAGCCGGGACTAAGATTAAAAACTAATTTTCTAGGTTGAATGAGGAACAGGTTCTTTTCCTTCTAAATGAATGGCCCTTTACAGAGGAAACATCGATTCACAGGTATAAGGAAAAACATTTGAGTTCTGCTGCTCCCACTTCTTCCCTCTGTAGATATAGAATTGAGGGGTTAGTTTTGAAACTCCAGGTAGACTGACAAGGGAAGGGTCAGCCCGAGAGGTATTGAGGACATTGAGTCTTTCATCATCTAAAAAATGTATCTTTATTTAATAGAGAAAATAAAAAAAAATTACTTTCTGCAAAGAACTCATTGCCTCAGCCTGCTCCAGGGAGATGGGTGTGGGCTGCCACTCTTTATGGACCCAACGGGGCACTGCGTGTCCTAAGGAGACTGCAGACATTCAGGGGCTAGACTGTCAAGTTTAAGAAAGCTACTAATCCTTTAAAAAATATATTGCTAAAAGCCAATCATACTTTGACATTTTGAATCTAGCATTTGTGCCCAAATTCACTCTGCTGCTTTACTAAGAAACTCTCAAAGGTGGCTTTCTATTAAGGCCTATGGATTGCAGGAGAAAGTCTGTTGATCACAGAGAGTCTCCTTTAAAAAGTGATGTCAATTCAAGAGGCCTGGACACCCAGAGGGGTTCGTCTAGAGGTTCTCATCATCTAGATCCCTTAGGAATACTGTGACATGGTGGGCTTTATGGTTACAAGTTTCTTTCCCACCTATCGGTGCCCTGAGATACGTAAACTCATCAAGTCACTGGAAGTTATTATGCAAATAGCACAGTATATGGAAATAGAGAAAAAAAAAACAACCCATAAGCCTCCCACACTAAGCAGAATTTTTAACCTGGGGGGTGGTCTATAGACTCCCAAGGGACCCATGAGTTCACAGGATCCATGAACTTGGGTGGAAAAAAGAAATGTTATCTTTATTTTCATTTATCTCTGATTGAAATTTAGGATTTTCTTCAATTACAAATGAAGACAAAAAACTCTAGCAGTCTTAACAGTACCTGCAACTCTGTCCACCAACAGAAATAATATTTTCATCAGATATTACAGTTGTCATAAAAAGCTTGAAAGGCTGTTTATGCCTCACATTACTTCAAAATTATTGTTGATATTGGACCTGTTGCTAGATCTTATTTAACGCATTATTGCTATGTTACCATGTCATCATAAAAATTTGACAAACTATATTCGGGATGGTTGGCTTTCTTTGTAAAACTATTACGTTTCATTTTATGGATTTAAAAACATCCTTCTGAGGGGCGCCTGGCTGGCTTATTCAGTGGAGCATGTGACTCTTGATCTCAGGGTCGTTTTCTCGAGCCCCACACTGGTTGTAGATATTACTCAAAAAAAGAGGCAACGAAAACAAATAAAAACGTCATTCCGAGAATAGGCCGCAGGAATCCATGGCACAAAAAGAGGTTAAGAACCTCTGTGTTTATGGCCATCACTTCATGCTGCCTTCTTTCTGTTCCTAGCCATCATTTCAACCACTTTTTTACCAACACCCTCATCTCCCTTCCTTGTCCCCAAGTGTCCTCTCGGTGCTTCCATTATTTAAACCAGGCAGTCTTTCAGATCTGAGTCCTATGGAGTACCGGTCCTTCTGATGAGTTCCTCTTCCCTTCCACCCCTACCAAACCAGGGCCCCTGTTTGCAAGGCTACCTTCTTTCCCATCAGGCAGAGGGAGCTTAAATCCTCTCCCTAGGACTTCCTTTCCTTCTCAGACAAGGTCAGCATCCCTCTGTTTTCATTTAGCTTGTCATCACTTGCTCAGCATTTACTCTTCCAGACAGTATGATCTCAGGAGGGCAAGGCCCAAGTCTGCCTGATTCACTGTCACGTATCCAGTGCCTAGCATGACACAGTGCATTCGGTGGGGCCTTAATAAATACATGCAAATACATGCATGAACAAACCATTTTGTAACTTTTGATTTAGTGTATTACATGCATTTTTCATGTTGCTTTCATTTACTTTAAGGCTGCATAATATTGTAGTGGGTATAAGTACTTTATTGAAATAACCTTTCTGGTACTGATCATCCTGTTTCCACTTTTCATTAATAGAAATACTGCTACATTAAGCATTTTCATTTGTAACGTTTTATTTTTTTTGCTTTGTATTTAGGATTATTTCATAAGTAGAAATCGTAGGAAGAGGAATTAGCTGGTCTAATGAAATGAGCATTTTTATGGCTTTTTAAATTTATTCTATGAGGTTGCTTTCCAAAAGGGTTCCCCCCAATTTAAAATGCCATAAGTAACATAAACAGAACATCTCCTAGTGGTTTTTCAAAATACTCAAAAAAACTTTTACTGGATATTAATCATTATGTCTTATGGATTAATCAAAGGACTGAATAAAATTTTTGTTGAAAAGAATAAAATAAATAACTTCTCCTTAACTTAAAATGTGGTACACTAATTAATTTCCCATTGAATAAAAATATTTTCTTCATTAACAGATAACTAAGAACAAAGATATTGTTGTAGGAAAGACAAATTGTTTTAACTTAAATAGGGCTGTTTTGCTAGTTAAATGAGTAAAAATTATCATAAAACTATGACAGAAGTTCAAATATTTGCAAGCAAGGAATAAAATAATCTCTATTATGACAAGAAATTCTAGTATTCATGTCATTTCATATTTGAAAGAAAACAAAGCACATATTTTCTAGAGGCTAACTAGTTAATAGCATACAAATATTATTAAAAAAAATTGCACACTAAGAAAATTTTTTACAAGAAGCCAGAAATAAAATGTATGAGCTGACAAGTTTCTCATTTACTGACATGAATGCCAGCAGGGACTTGTCAGGCAGGAGCGTGTTTCTTACTCTGATCACACCCTCCCCTCCCCTCCTCAGTAGCCAACCCTGGCTCTAGGCCCGGCTGCTTCTCCACAGACAGCGCCCAGTTTTCTCCCTCAACCAATGGAGGTGTGTTGGGATAGCCTTTCTTTTAGTACTGTCTCTGTGTGTAGAGCAGATTGCCAGCCTATGAGGTGGGGTAGCCATCTTATTGAAGGCAAAGGAAAAAGAGCTAACCAGGGTCCTCTTGCCCTGTCCGTAGGCTACAGAAGGTGCTATAGCTCCCGCGTGAGATTCTTCTGAACGGTATTAGTTTAAAACATGCTCTCTATGTGACTGCCACGTGCAGGATGAAGTACCAGGAGCTGCAGAGGCCATGACAGATGAGAAGCATTGACCAGTGGGAGAATGAGTAGAAAGACAGTTCCTCCATTTATAGAAATGTGAGGAAGACCAAGAAGGTCCTTCCATATCTTTACATGTCCCACTGGGAGAATCAGGCTCATCAAGCCTTAAGGTCTGCAAGGAAACACAAGTGTAAATAATTACTATGAGATAATAAAGCAAGCACATAACGAGGAATGTAAGTACAGGTCACTGTTGCATGGCAGCAAGGCATGGAATGGTCATAGAGTCAAAAGGACAGTGTTGGGAAATGTCTTTGAACAATGGTTGCTTTTTTATGGCTAGTGTTTATTGAGTATCTGTGATGTGATAGGCACCGAGGCTGGCATTATTGACTCAATAATCCTGACCACTCTGGGAGGTAGGTCTCGGCCCTCCCATCTAAGAGATGGGGAAACAGGTCAGTGAACATGATTTGATTAAAGTTATCTGGTCAGTGAGAAGAGGAGCTAATGTGTCTGACTTCAAGTTCATGCTCTTTTTACTATATTATACATACAAAATAGGTAAATGACACTCAAAAATCATAGACCTTGGTTAATATGTCCTTATTCAAAGACACTCAAAACGTGATTTCTCAAAAATAAAACCAGTTGTAAAACAGGGTGGGAATAGAAATACACACCTTTCTGAAGTGTCAGACATCTAGAAGTGTCACTTAGTGAAAAAAATCTCCAATAACCTTCAGAAAGCACATGCAGTTAAAGTTCATGTACCTTCATCCAAAGGTGGCATATCGTGGTAGTGAATTTGAGGGGCTGCCTGGGGGAGAATCTGGGCTTGAAGCTACGTTCTCTCTGAATGACTCTAAGCCACCATTTCCCCTCACTCGATCTCACTCTCTAGTATCCATCAGAGGACTATATCATTAAATAAGATAGTATATATAAGACATTTAGCATATTAGCATTGGGCACACAGTAATCATTCAATTACCTGTTAGTAGTACTGCTGTTAAAATTATTTTTTGCATTTAATTCTAATAAGATTGGCTCTGCTTTTCTAGAATAAACTATAATAGGTGCAGCATAATGGAAGATGATGATGGCTGCCCACCACAAGGGGTACCTGTCACCTTTCATGGATAGCAGCAAGAAGGGACAGCTCCACAAAAGGAAAAAACCCAAAGCTGTAAGAACATCAATAAGGGGCATTTTTATTATGATTTACATTTTGCCAACCACTTGCAAAATCTTTTCCTTTGATTCATAAAACACCATTATGATGCAGGGAGGCCATTATTCCCAATTTACAAATGAGAAAGCAGAGGCTCAGGGAACGTAATGCCTTCTCTGGAGTCATGGCTAGTTAAAAGAGCGAAGAGAACCACTGTCTACAGATTCACTGTCCAATTCAGTAGCCAGGTGTAGTACTTAAAATTAAATAAAAATAAATATTCAGTTTCTCAATAGCACAAGCCACATTTCAAGTGCTGAACAGCTATGTGCAGCTCATGTCACTCATTGGACAACACAGATTACAGACCATTTTCATCACCACAGAGTATTTTGCTGAATAGAGCTGGCCTATAAAAATGAGGACACCAAACTACTCACGTGCAATACTAGGCCCGGTATCCACTATAGTGAACCTGATTCTCGGAGCAAGAAATCAGGGAAGAGGAAAATATTTTATAAATGTTTCTACGAAAAATACTTTACGTTTTATACTATAAAGCTAAATTTGTGTGGTACCATCAGAATTGGGCCTAGAATCCCCCAAAGTACCTAGTACCCGTGCCCTGAACACAGGATCTGCAAATATTTGCCGAGTCATTCTATTTGATCATCCATCCATCTCAAAAAATATTTCACTGTCAGAGAATTCTTCCTGAAACAAATAAGTGGAATGCCATTAAATGTGTATAATAACCTTTGTTTTTTTGGTTTTTTTTTTTTAAGATTTTATTTATTTATTTGACAGAGAAAGAGACAGCCAGCGAGAGAGGGAACACAAGCAGGGAGTGGGAGAGGAAGAAGCAGGCTCATAGCAGAGGAGCCTGATGTGGGGCTCGATCCCATAACGCCAGGATCACGCCCTGAGCCGAAGGCAGACGCCTAACCGCTGTGCCATCCAGGCGCCCCTATAATAAGCTTTGTTAAAACCTCANTAACGCCAGGATCACGCCCTGAGCCGAAGGCAGACGCCTAACCGCTGTGCCACCCAGGCGCCCCTATAATAAGCTTTGTTAAAACCTCAGGACATTTTTGGTTGTGCATTTACAAAATTATTCGATGTACATACGAAATCCTCTTATATTCCAGTATCTTGTCAATGCAGAAAAGTTGTAAATAAGTGTAATCAAAAGAGATGAATACCAGTTAAAATATGTCTGAAGACAAGAAAAGTTTTTGATAGTGATAGAAGCCTTAATGAAGTTTTGCTTTTTGGAATGGTTTATAAGATATCCCTAGTAAATTATAAGTTAATAGATCCTCAGCAAATCATTAGTGAGTCTCAGTTTTTGGTTCACTTTCTTAGAGTGATGCTAAAGAAATAGCTTTCAGAAGTGGAGAAACTAACAATAAACGCTCAGTCTTATTTTGAAGCAATATAAAATCCTCCCAAGTTTCAGAAGTTAGTTTCCAGAGTCTGACAAACACTTAACTATCTAAGAATCTTCAGCCTTGCCTGGCAGGATGCTGTTGTCAAATTCAAGGTCCATGGGCAAAGATGGAGGCAGTTTCATTTTTTAAATTGACTTTGAAAGTCTTAATGATATATGTACATTTCATGAAAATATGAGTCTTAGTATAATGGTCTGTTCTTTTTAGACAGATGGGACTCAATTTATGTTCTACATGATTGTACCCCAGAATTTCAGACTTAAGATGTTTGTCATAAATATAGTTAATCTATTATTTTATGAGGGATACTAAATCTCGGCCTCCCAGATTTGGATAGATGTATGCCAAATTTATGACGGCACTTGTCTGTAAATGACAGATGCTGCCAAAGCAGAAAACCATCATTTTCTTCAACTCAACAGCACAAGGTCCTGCTGCTAGAGACAGAAAGGGGGGAAGAGGCAGTTACAAAGATCTTGCTGGCTAATCGATGGAGTCCTGTGGCAGTCAGCGGAAATGAGAAGTTGACATTTGGAAAACTTGGCCCCATTTGTAACAACACATAAAAACTATGAAACACACAGGAGAACCCATAAAAATGACGAGGCAAGGGTCTCTCCATCTGTATCCTTGGCAGAAAGACTCTTCGACAAAATTGAAAATACACTTTCATAAAGCAATAGGGTAACCATAAAAACCTGAACTACAGCCTTTCCAGGTAAATCATGCTGATCTACTAGTTGATAACTGCTTTGGGTTCATACCCGAGGAATTGCCGCAATTCAGAAGCACGATACGCTGAAAACGAAAATGAGCCGTTTTGAGGTATTCTACCCCTTTCCTTCCTTCTTTTGTCTTTTCTGACGCTGTCATCTCACAGTTCCCATGGTATGATCATGGGGATGGGCTAAACAAAACCATCTTCCTATCCCCAGTGGAGATATTTTGGATGGAATGATTCAAAATGCTAATGAATCTGTGGACAGAGTTCAGGAAAACCCAGCTGGACACTTTAGAGGGCAGTTCAAGGCTTCTGCCATAATGGGGATGCCCTACCCAGTGTCTACCTCTATTTCAGTGAGTATTTGGCTCTAGATACATGAAATCTATAATTGTCAAACTGGAGCTTTGAGAACACTCGTTATTTACCCAGAATGAATGCTTTCATTCAAACTTGCCCTGGAAAAGATCTGTAACATCTAAAGCTTTGTTCTATTACGGTTAAACGCTACAGACGACAACATACTGCATAGGAACTAAAGATTATTAATAAAACAAAGCCTTAATGTTTCTTTCAGTGCCATAGTTTCTACTGGAAAATATCAACAGTCAGCAAGTCATATATGGACGTAGGCGGGGGGGGGGCTTGGGTTAAACAGGTGCTGGGTATGAAGGAGGGCACCTGGGATGAGCATTGGGTGTGGTGTGTAGGTGATGAATTGCTAAGTTCTACACCTGGAACTACTATTGCACTGTAGTTAACAGCTGGAATTGAAATAAAAACTTGGGGAAGAAAAACTGAAGTAATGTAAGGTCCTACTCACTAATTCTTTAAAAAGTAGTTTAGTGGTTTCTGACTTTGCCCATTGGGATACTCGTAGTTATTCCTAAGGAAGAGAAGTTTAGAAGTAATGGGAATAATGGCGTATGTGTGGGACAGGAAGTCCTGACTTTACTGGGATACGAATGTTGCAACCTCACACGAACTATTCCACGTGTCCTAGATGCAGGTTCCTCATCATTACCATATTTTGGGGAGCAGCTTCAAGGTGGTAACTCTATATTATTTTTCTTTGTAGCCTTAATATCCAACACATTAAAAAACACACACACAATAGGCTGGAAGCTCTTCCAAGGCAAGAAAATGTTTTTGTGTTCACTGTTGCACCATAAGTATCTGGCAAAATATACATATACACTACACCATTTAGTATAGATAATGAATATTTCTTGAGTAAATAAATGGATATAAAGTTTGTTGAATGAATGAATGAAAGATGGATACTAACTTCTGCCCTACCAGTCACAGGGATATTGAGAGGGTCATACAAAACATATCTGTGACTGGATTTTATAAACTGAACAAATTTAAGGTGTTCTTATTGTTATATTTCAAGCAGAACATGCCGGTTTCATTATCTTTGCTCTTAATTGCATTTACAAATATATCTATAGCTTTTGAATCATTCCATCTGCTTTCATCTGTTTAGACAGCAACTGATTAAAGGCTGTTTAGCTCTCAATAGCTTTATATACTTTGAACTAGAAATGGGTTTTTCCCATTTGATATCTAATTAATTAAAAAAATCTAGTGCTAAAGACTAGACATATGGACCATTAGGTTGACTACCACGATATTTTATCATTAGGTTGATTATAAAAATATTTTATTATTTTCAAGAAATAAGGCTTTTTGAAGGCTCTGGGTTTTTCTGAACCTGTTATGCGGGGTTAAATGCTGTCACAAAGAGCATTCAGTTTGATGTATAGGACATATTATCACAGGGAAGTGCACTGTCATACGGCATTGACACTTGAACTCTGGGGAGAAATTTGGGTCGAGTGTCTGGCTACCATGTTCCAGCCATCTTCCTGAAGCTGCTTAGTGCTTGCTGTGTTTTGACCCTAATTCGCCTAAAGCACATTTCTCCTCCCTCCTACCATGTTTTGAACTCCCACTGATGCATCATTAAAAGTTGGGATAGATCCTGGGAGACCATGAAACCATTTCTTTGGATTTTACATCTAATTCTATCCCAACTTCTAAAAGGTGAATATGGATAACTATTTTTAACTGCCTTTAATGAAACATATTTTTTTTCAATCATGTGGTCAGAACTTCTTACAATAAATGAAATACAAGCTATTACGGTTTAAACTCATTTTGTTTACTGACCTGAGAGGAAAAAAAAGAAAGCTTGCCATGATGCCCTGGAATGTTTATGTCTGATAGCTCCATTATAACAGTTCTATCTGGATTTCACAGATCCAGCTACAATGTGAGCCACATGATATCTCCAAATGGATCATAAAATAAAAAAAAAAAAAACAACCAGTTGTTCCAAGTGCCAAAACGGCAAGTAATAAAGCTTTTCTAACTCTTGGAAGATTGTCAGGCCACTTCTTAGAATAAATAATCTGTGCTCTTGAGGAACAGACAGAGGTCATCTGTGGGTCCCATGCTCCTTGTTAGATACTCTGAAATAACACTTTTCCTTGACTGATATTTGGTGAATCCCAGGATGCTGCCTTCCCTTAACATCTGGCTATTCCCTCTCCCTCGAGATTTGTCCTCATTGAACAACATTTGCCCTCTATTGCTAAGTTATTGATGCTAAAACATGAGAATGAAAATTGAATTTGTCAATCAAATGGATGCTGTGAACCTGGATATTTGAAATCTGGTGGCTGAGACATCAAGTAATGAATATATTCATTTTGATCTAAGTATCTAAGGATCAGGTAGATACTGCTTGAGCCCACTTGATAGGATCTCTCCATTCAGAAGAGAAAGACCAATGCTAGGCAACTTCAGTCTCTTAGGAATTGGCAGTCAACCATGATTTTTCACTGTGACTGTTACTCTAATTTTTGGCTGACTCCTTAGAGACAATATTGTCTGAAATAAAACATTTGGTCAATTAAGTGCCACAGTCACTATTCCTTTTCCCTTCTCCTTCTTCCTCTCTACACTCCACCTAGACCATTTATGAAGGACTGGTTTTTGTGTCTCCTGTTCTTCTAAAACAGGGAACTTATTTATTTATTTATTTATTTACTTAATTTATTTTTGTGTTTGTTTGTTTTAAGTGGGCTCCATGCTAAGCTTGAACTCACGAACTCATGAGATCAAGAGTCAGATGCTTAACTGACTGAGCCACTTAGGAGCCTTCTAAAATAGAGTTTAAAATAGAATAAAAACCAGTTTCCAAAAAATCTGTAACTCTGACAAAGCTGTGGGAGAAATAGGTAGTTAGCAATAGGTTACATATCACATTGTTTCACCAGGTTTCCCATCTGGGCAAAGTTTCTAATTTTCCAACATGGAAACTCTACTACATATATGTGGGAATTCTTGCTTAGAAGCTGATATTCATGTGAAGGTAACAAAAGAATATATATCTATTTAGCAAATACACTTTATTTTTAAATAGTGCCATCTTTAACAACTTTGCTATTGCCTTTGTGGATATGATAGAACAAATAAAGTATTTCATTAGTATTAATATTTATAGAAGACATGGGGAAATGAAGAAATAATTTGAATGGCCCAACCAATGAATTATCAAATCATTTATACAGATTCTGAGTAAAGAAACATGGAAAATGAGTTAACCCAAAATATAGGTGGTTGCTATTACTTCTGGACTAAGTCTCGACAGTGCCCCAGTGAGTGAAGGCAATACTATTAGACCAAGTCCTTGGGGTGCATAGAGAAGTGGCAGAGGAAGCAGAGGATGTGGGATTAGAGACCAGCACATAGCTCCTGAAGAAGAGATTCTGTGGTTGAGATTTGTTTTCCTCTCTCCCCACTCTCATCCCCTAGGCTCATTCCAGATCTCAGTTCTCTTTCCTTCTTTATACCACTGCTATACTTGACCCTGATGTGTTCCTATTGCTTACTAGGCAAACACAAGTGCTTAGAAAGTCTCTTCTGTTGAGACCTCACTAGTATTTGATGGTAGGAATAAATGCCTTGAATTGTTTAAACTTTAACACATGCTCATTGGGTACCATGTAGGTACAAGAAATGCTGTGATTTTGACCCAGGCCCCTGATATTCTGTTTCTATGCTCCTCTTTCCTATCCCCTAGTCTTTGACTTTTTTTTTTGTACTTCCTTTCCTCTTCTGCTACATCTTTCCTTCTCTAATTGTCTTCTATACTTTTATTGGTTCTTCTTTCATTGATCCTTCTCAATTTCCATTTTTAACATATTTTTTCCTGCTCGATACTTTTTCTACTATCCCTAGACATACTCAATTCCCGAGGAATAACATAGCTAGGGGAGCACTGAGCACACACAACAGCAATACTGGAGCGTTTACAATACCTACCAACTGTGTCATTAGCTCAAGACAGAAAATACGCTGAAAGAATGGAGTGACATTAACTTCCATTGTTTTATCATCTTGTGTATAAGTTCTGCTGTGCTTAAGGAGCATAATTCAGGTACTAAAACCTTTGGCAGGGTAGTTTCATAGAAGCAACAATATCCTGTAGAAAATGAAACCAGGCAGGAAGTCAGGAGATGAGTGGATCCTGTTCTTCCAAACACTGGGTAAACTCTAGTAAATAACTCCGGCACTGTGGACCCCGCCTTGGTTTGCTATTTTGTAAACCCCAACATCTGATAGGGCTGCGTGAAGGATTAATTCGATAATATACATAAAAAGACTTTGTTCTTCAGAAGGGGAGAAGTGTGATGTAATAATCTAGTGTTTATCATCTGTTCATCAGATAACATGATTTGATGATTCTATCATACAAAGAACAAATGTTTTTATTATCAAATTTGGGTTAACTCACTCCTAGGCTGCAGAGCTGTTGGGACCACCATTCCTGGGACCTAATCAATAATTGTCCCTTCCTAAATAGTCTTTTTGTCTTACCAGGCTTTCTGAAACTTCTGATAGTAGCAGATTTGCTCTTCTCCAAGGCCCTGAGCAGCCACAAGAAAACATTCTTAAGTCTTCTCCTAAAATTCTACAATTATTTGAAGAGCAGAAGAGAATCAGAAGTGTGTGTGTGTGTGTGTGTGTGTGTGTGTGTGTTTGTGCACGGGCGCCTGTGTGCTTCCAACAACAGAGAGGTCCCTGAAGAGAGAGTCAAACATTGAGAAAGGGATATATGCTCTTAATCTCCTTTCATAGGCACTGTTCCTCAATTAGTCACTGAAACAAGATGACTTATCCATCTTGGGCCTGAGGGACAGTTGTGAGTGTGTGAAAACCTTTTAAACATCCAATTTCATGGTATACGTGCTAGAAAAATGAATTTTTTCTCTTCTTTCTGAATCATTCAGTTTGAACCTACTCAGAAAAACTGCTGATTCATTGGACTATGAAATACAGACTCTTCTTAAGAGGCATTTCCTGTAGTAGCCCATTTCCAATTATGTAAAGCACTTCTGCTAGTCAATTCGTAACTTTTTAAATAGCTCCCTTAAAATCCTTAAGTTCACTTGTAACTCTGAGGGGAACTCTACATAGACCTTCAAAAACCAAACTCTTGTATCACTGAACACACTTCCAGATTCATTTAATAATGCCACTCTCAGAAAACTTCACCTTTTTGACCCGCCCCTCCTCTTTACTGTGGTGAAAGCATATCAGAATGTCTATTAATAAACAACCGTAAGCACTCCTTCGCTGAAAAAATCTATAGTAAAAACCAAGCATAACATGAATGAAAAGGTAATAAACTCAGTATTTTAGATCCATTTCTCGATTTTTGTCTAAACACATTGTGACCAAGTAGCCTCTGCTTACTTTCATGCATATATACATATATATATATATATATATTTACACACACACACACATATATATACTTAAATGTATATATTTAACAACATGGAATGGTAACATCAAATGCTTAGGTTCCGTGCAAACACATAACCCTTCCTGTGAAGGAAACATATTAATATTATAAAAACAAATCATGGAGAGTAACATGCAACAGCTGAGGGGAGGAGTTGGGGTTGGGGCAGGGGACCCGGAGAAACACAAAGAATGTAAAGAACAAAAAGTGTCATTGACCTGATTTGTCAGAGCTGTTGCCTGTGATTGGAGTGATGGAGCAGCTGGGATTAGCCTTTGCGCTGTCCTTGGAAGAAACCATTTTGGGTTTATTTTTCGTTGCCTCTAGTGCTTTGACCTTCTTGGCATGTTTACTTCCTTTGTAGTGGGCCTCGGCCTGGCTCTACAAAGGAGAACAAATCAGGCTCATTGTTTTGCTACTTACAAACACCACAATGGATGATCATGCAGGAGAATATACATTCAATCATAGGCTCCACGGACATTTACAACTCAGCACTCAACTACGTTTTTGGCATTTAATGGAGTGGTAGACCAGTTCCTAAGGGGGGTTTGCGTATTGCAACCTTCTCTGCAGCACAGAGGGCCTGTGTCTTTAAAACCAGACATTACTATTAGTGGACAACAGGCCGGGGCACAACCGTGATGCAGGTGAGCCTTGTCCTCAGTGCCCTCCCACCACTGCCGGTTGCGGTTACTTCTCAAACACTGAGCTGGCAGCAAGCTGCTGAGAGTGTCCTTCCACAAACATTACATTTTGCTTCCCTTCAGCTAAAAACCTGTTTGCCCTGTATCTATTTTCTTCCAGGCTCTGCTCTCTCCGATAGCAACGGATGTGACAGAGAACGTGCTGGTGAGTGGAAATGGAGCTACGTTTTAGAGACGTCGACGTGTGCTTCATGCATCATTTTGAAGATTCCAGTTTCAAGAATAGACAATTTGAGCCACAAGGGAAGGTCAGTCCTTGTTTCTAATCTCAAAAGCAATTCTGAAGTCAAAGCAGTTAATGTTACATTCACTTATACGCAAAGCATAGGTGGAACTGTGACTTCAGTACTAGATCAAAAGAAAGGATATCAAGGCAACTGACTACTAAAAATCTTTAAAAGACAAAAGCAAATCACAGCAAAACAAAAAAACATTTAATCAATTTATTGGCATTTGGAAATTTTCCCTCTGCCTAAAGAAG